>NC_143052.1:32275909-32427424 GCF_052426305.1 Pelodiscus sinensis | reverse complement strand
TTCCTCCTTTATTGTATATCCACCTATTCCCTAGTCCTGTTATTTCATAAAAGAAGGGTTTGGGGGGTTTTTTGCTCTGCAGCGGCAGGGGGAAAGTTGGAAAGGTGGTCAGGGAAATAGAGGGATGGGGGAGGAAAGTCACACAGAGGGAATGCAGGAGCCCCCTGTGGAGAGGCACAGGGGAGAGTCTCCTAGCTGCCCTTTACCGAAATTCTCCCTCAAGGTCTCTCTGATGAGCACTGCCCCTTGATGTGCTCATCAAATGGCACTGGTGTCTGTATGCTCAAATGCCTAGCCAGTCATTCAGCCTCTGCTCCCCACCCTGAGAGGAAAGTTTCCCCATTGCTCTCACAGAGGTTGTAGAGCATACATCAGGCTCCACAACATGAAGGAGATGTCGTGCTCACTGAGGTCCAGGCAGATGAGGAGACTCTAGAACCTCCCATTTATGCAGCTCAACTCATGCTCCACCACTATGTGGCACCTGCTAAGCCTGATGTTGAAGTGCTCCATGGAGAGGTCTAGGCAGCCCATGTTGGGCTTCATTAGCCAGGGGAGCAACCGATAGGCTGTATTGCCCAGGATGCAGATGTGCATGTCCACATCCTGTACTCTGATGGTGCAGTCTGTGAAAAAAGTACCAGTGTGCATCTTTCAGAACAGGCATGAATTCTGGAAGATGCAGGCATTGTGCGCCTTCCCTGACCACCTGACATTGATGTTGGTGAAGTATCCCTTGTGGTCCATGAGGGCCTGCAGCACCATGGAGAAATATCCCTTCCTGTTGATGTAGTCTGAGGCACAGTGGTTGGAGCCAGGATGGGGATGTGAATGCCATCCCCCGCCCATGCAGTCAGGGAAGTCGATGGCGGGAAAGCCAACCATGATGCTCTCCACAGTCCCCAGAATGATGACCCTCCATAGCAGCACATGGTTTATGGTCTTGGCCAATTGCAAGAGCAGGATTTCCCCACACCAAACTGGTTCCCGACTGAGTGGTAGCTGTCCCATGTGATGGCGACACACTGTTTGGGGGGCCCCAGGAAAATGTCCTGTCACTTGAAGGCAGGGGTGAGCCACGCGCAGAGCTCAGGAAAGGTGGCCTTCTGCATGCAGAAGTTCTGCTGCCACTGCTTGTCATCCTACCAGTCCAAACTGGTCTCTCTCCACCAGAAGTAGCATTTGAGGATGTCCAGGGGATTGAGGGGCATTTGCAGCAGCAGGACCTCAGAGAGCAGGGCCTCTGGTCCAGGCTGGTCATCATCCTGCTGGAGCAGCATGTGGGCAGTCTGTTTGAACTGCACCACAAGGCGAGGCACGAAGTCCATGAACCTGGCACTACTTTGCAGGAGCTTCTGCTCCATGTTGTAAGTACTGTGGCATCCACAAGGGCAACCAGAGCACATTGAGTGTTTTTTGTGTTCCACGAGGGGGCAGGCAGTGGAGGAGTGGTGTGAGAGACGCGGCCATAAGAGAGGAGCCCCCGAAAGCATGTGTCCCAGCTTGCCTGACCAAGAAGCCATACAAAGTGTCTGCCCTCCTTGGGCCCTACCCAGAGTGCTTCTAAGGACTGTAAGTCCGAGGCAGGCTCCAATCAGTGAGGACACGCTATTTCAAAATCATTCTGACTTATTTTGATTCTCCCCCATAATAGGGATGTGCTATTTTGATTTCGTTAGGTTGGGAATTATTCTTTTGTTTTTACTTCTTTTAAAATTATTTCCTAGTGAGATATACACTAAGTGACCTGCTAATGAAGAAGTGAACCTAATTGCAAGTGGCTATATTGCATAATTTGGAATCTCAATAGTTGTCTTAGAAAACTGGTGACTTAATGTTCATATTTCAACCATGCATTTGCAGGAAGCAAAATTTTTACCAAGAGCAAAATCAGTTTTCTAGATACAAAAGTGTGCAGTCTCTGATCTTCCCACAGTTAGGCCATGGTCAGAGAATACAGATGGGTCCCAAAGGATTCCCCTTTCTAGCATTTTACTTATTTTTTGTTACATGGATTTGACTACTATATGTTTTTAATAATTTTTAGAAATATATTCTATAAAGTTTAAACATTTCTTATTATGGAAGAGATCTACAAGGAGAAAAATATTCTGAGGAAATATTCTTTTTCCATTTAAAATATTTCTTTCAGTTTATTTAAATATAAATTAGATGAACATTTATCATCCAGAAATAGTCATTGCAAGAGAGATAGATGAACTATTTACTTAAATAACTTGATGGAGCCAATGCTTTTTCTCTAGCTGCATACAGACACTGATCAAGAAGTACACAGTAAATCCCTTCCATGCTTTGTCTGCATTATCTTGTTTCAAGGAAAACACACGCTCCTTAAGTTAAGTTACAATAATCAAATTGATCTGCACAACTCAGTCTCAAGCTATGTACTTTAAACTTTATTTCTAAGAGTTAGTCTGGGTGTGCTGTTCTGTTCCGTTAACTTAAATGCCTTACGATCTTCAGCTCAATGCAAATTCCTAGGAGAACACAGACAGCAGTGGATACCATTAAATGTTTCCTTATTAAACAAACACAATTCTGGCTGGGCTTTGAATAAAGAATAAAATAACATTTAGCAATCTAATAATGTATTTTCCCTCTTGACACATTAGGGAGACTAAAATAATCATCAACTTGCTCTTGGACAATGGATCAGATTTTGCACTGACTTATAAGCCATGCAGCCCCACTGATGTAAATCGGTTCACATGCTGAAAATGAATGTGGAATTTGATACACTTAGTATTGTTTCCCCAGACATGATAAGGGATTTATTCTCCCTTGCTGATCTAGAGTCAGATTTAACTGTGAAGTTGCCCCACTGCATTCTTAGTGGGTATCAGAAGAACAAAGCAAATTTTGTATAGGCTAAAAACAAAGCAGAGCTAAGTTGATCCTGGAAAAACAGACATGGTTGTCTGTTGTTAGCTTTGAAGTATCCTATTTAGTTATGAGGCTCTAAGATCATCATGATTTTTGGCACAGGAAGCAAACACATAACCTCTCTCTATAGCAGTAGAGGGCAAAATATGGTCCACGGGCTGCCTCTGACCCATGAAACATTGGGATCCAGCTTCCCATGACTCTCCAAGCTGCAAATGTCCTGAGGGCCAGTGGAGCAGTCAGGCAGACTGCCTGCCTGGTTCAGTCCCACATGATGCTCAAAGCGGCTCGTTTCTGGGACAAGCATGTCTCTGTGAGTATGTCTACACTACAAAGTTAATTCGAACTAACAAAAGTTAGTTCGAATTAACTTTGATAGGTGCTACACAGGAAAACCGCTATTTCGAACTTAATTCGAACTAGCGGAGTGCTTAATTCGAACTAGGTAAACCTCATTCTACAAGGACTAACGCCTAGTTCGAATTAAGGGCTGTGTAGCCACTTAATTCGAACTAGTGGGAGGCTAGCCCTCCCCAGCTTGCCCTGGTGGCCACTCTGGGAACCACTAGGGAAACTCGTCTGCCCCCCTCCCGGCCCCGGAGCCCTTAAAGGGGCACGGGCTGGCTACTGTGCCCGTGCTAGGTGCAAGCCTGCCAGCACCCAGCCAGCAGACCCTGCACATGGCACGGCACGAACCAGCCACCCGCTGCCACCCAGCCCTCTGCCTCTTCCCGGGACCAGGCTGGTGGCTCCCAGGAGCCTGCCCGGGTCCACAAGAGGCGGGCACCCACCTGGTCTAGTGCGGAGATCGTGGACCTCATCCACGACCTCTGCACTAGGCACAGGAAAGTGGCCGTCTAGGGCAGGAGAGCTGCCAGCCTGGCCACCCAGGAGCAGGTTTGCATGAAAATCAGGGTGGTCCAGTGAGACCCCCGACCCTGAGCCCTGAGCTTCGAATTGCCATACTGGGTCAGACCAAAGGTCCATCTAGCCCAGTAGCCTGTCTGCCAACAGCGGCCAACACTAGGGACCCTGGAGGGGATGGACCGAAGACAATGACCAAGCCATTTGTCTCGTGCCATCCCTCTTCAGCCTTCCACAAACAGAGGCCAGGGACACCATTTCTACCCCCTGGCTAATAGCACTCCATGGACCCAACCTCCATGAATTTATCTAACTTCTCTTTAAACTCTGTTATAGTTCTAGCCTTCACAGCCTCCTGCAGCAAGGTGTTCCACAGGTTGACCTCTATCATATCCCCCCTCAGTCTCCTCTTTTCTAAGCTGAAAAGTCCCAGTCTCTTTAGCCTCTCTTCATATGGGACCTATTCCAAACCCCTGATCATTTTAGTTGCCCTCCCCTCGCCCATCCTCTCTCTTCCCCTCTCCCACCTCCTTTTCCCAGTCTCCCCGAGTTTTGTTCAATAAAGAGAGTTTCTATTTTTGAACACATGGGTCCTTTATTTTGTACATCAGGAAGGGGGGGCTAGGGAGGAGTAAGTGGAAGGAGGTGAGGGAGGAATGGGGTACGAGCCCCCAATGGAGAGGACTGGGCTGGCTCAGCGGGCTCCTCGGAGTGGAAGCTCTCCTGCAGCCCCCCGATTGACCCCCCCCCCCCCGGATGGCAGCCTGCAGCAAGTGCAGCCGGACTGATGGCCGAGTGCTGTGATGTGCCGAGTGTGGGCACTCAGGGCACTCCAAGCCAGGACTGCTTTGCAAGTGAAGAGCCCCTGAGAACTGTCTGTCTGGGGTGGAGGTCGAGTCCCTTTAAGCACAGCCCTCGGCTAGCCTGAGCAAAACGCTAATTCGAACTAGTTTTTAGGTCTAAATGCACTAGTTCGAATTAGCTTAGTTTGAATTAACTAATTCGAATTAAGATAGTTCGAATTAGTGCTGTAGTGTAGACATATCCTGTGTGTGCACCTCTTGGGGAAGTAGGCTCCCGCCGCCAGTACCATCTCTGCAGATACTTTTGGCTGGAAACAAGCCTTGCCCTCACTCCAATCCTTTTCAAGGGCTTATCATATTGGGACACAAAGGCACTCAGTGCTGATCCAGGTCTGCTCTTATTGAAGACAATAGTAGTTATGCCTTTATTTTCAGTGGAAGCATGCCATTCTAGAAAGTACACATTGAACCTCTAGTCCAGCACCTGCAGGATCTGACCAGTGCCAAACCAAAGAATTTACCAAACCACAGGAGGTCAATATTGTCTAGCAGCATTACCAACACTTCCTCGGCTTACTGGGCTCTTAGAAGATATTTAGGGCTAAATTAGAGCTAAATGTAAGGGGACTGTTACCCCTTACTAAAACTCTGTGGGAGTTTTTTGGTTTACCAGCTTCAGAAGGGGAAGGGTTCATGAGACTGACAGACCCCAGAGACAATGGAAAGCAGTCAACACTCCAGCTCAGCCTGACTGACAGGTTGTAAGTGGGGATTGTTCTGGCTCTGTCTCTGAACAAACAAGCTGTGTGCAGAAGAGGTCCTGCAAAGACAGAGAGCTGAAAGAGGAGTACAAGAAGAAGTCCTGCAGCGACAGAACCAGACACAGACAGGCCAAGCAGTGCAGACCCTGTGTTGAGCAGCAGACTGGCAGTGCTCAGAAAGCCAAAAGGAACAGAGAAGCAACACAAGGAGCTGGAACAGCCAAGCAGCACAGCCTGCAGCTGGATGTGGTGAGCTACTGGGACCTGCAAAGTGTGGGGAAAGGCTCTGGACTGGGAGAGGGGTCTGGCCACTTAGAGACTGAGGCTGTGTGGTCACTGCCAGTGCAAGCGTGTCCAGCCTGCAGCCCCTTGCAGCACATCCAGGGCTTCTAAGGAAGAGACTGCGAACTGTCCTTACACTCTGCAGACTGCTGTGTTGATGTCCCTGTGCTACAGAGCAGGGCTGTGTGTTCTCATTTAACCATTCTCATTGTTTCTTATTCTATTCTCTTTAATCAGTTGATGTTTAATAAATTGTATTTGCTTTGAACCTTATGAAGTGATCACTGGGCCAAGAAGGCCTGCAGTGTAAAGAGAGCACCTCGGAGTGGGGACACCCTAGCTCCTGCCCCTAGTGACTACAAGGTCAGGGATTAAGCCCCAGGAAACCTGGGCCCAGCCTTGTTGGGGTTTCAAGGGCTCTGCTACTCAGGAGAGTGGAGGGGGAGCCCTCAGGATCAGGGAGCCGTGGGGTAAAGGAAGTGGGAGCGGGGACTCAGATCCTTTCGCTGGTTCATTTCACCGGGGTGTATAGAAGCCAGGAAAGTTCCCCACAAGAGCGGGACCATTCCCCCGCTTACATAAATAGTAGCACAGTAAACTGAACGCCAGGATAGGTGACCGTCAACAAGCTTTATGGGACTACAGAAAACTTGGCCACAAACATGATAAGCTAACTAAAATTTTGCCAGCCTACGGATGTTTCTCGACCAGAGAGTGCTGGACTAGAGAAGTTCAACCTGTACAGAGGCTTCACTTCTTTCTGGGGATACTGGTAAAACAAAGTGAATGGGCAAGAAATATCTGCGCACAGACAACAGGGTCTGACCAGAATTTGATTATTAATAATTTTCTGCTTAAGAAAATGTCCTCTACATTTGAATGCACTTTCTTTTGAGAATAGCAGCAAAGATGCTATAAGTATATCTTCTACAAAGCATGTTCTTATTGGATCTTATTTATACAAAATCAGATCTATTTTCTAAAATGTCTGGAGATTTGAGGCGTTACTTTTAAATGTTTGACTTTGGCTTCTCAAAGCAAAACTTATTATCTATTTATTTTCAGTTGGTTCACCAAATATCACAGAAAATTGGCAACTCAGATCTAAAATATGTTACTGTCTCACCTTATTCATGCAAGAAAACAGTGCCTGAAATATTTTTAAAGGGTAAAATTTTCAATATTTTTGCTATTTTATAACATTAGTAAGTATTCTGGTCATTTGGAGACAGTATTAGGTTTCTGGAGTTCACTTAAAAAGCTGCTGGATCTTCCTGAGTTTCTGTCGAGATTGTTTTATTTAAATTGTTTTCCCCATTAAGAAATAAAACATGGAAAATAAAATATTTAATTACAATAGCTGTGTAAATTATACAACACATGCCAATGCTACTTTAATCTGTACCCAGTTTCCCACCCTTATAATCTATGATACATCTAGAAAAAGTATGTTAGCACAACATTAAGATTAAAATAACAAGCACTGAAGAGTTACAAAATATAAGAATTAAAATAGCATATGCAACTTTAATTTGGCTCCCTTTACACATTATGATAAAGTCTTTAATTACTTGATAATATACCTTTTTTTTCCACCTGGTGCCAGAGACCCTGTTTCATTCAGGGAATGGGTAGCTATTCAACATTTCATTTTATGTTCCACATTCATTCACACTCCGGCCAAACCCTGGCACTGAATGTAAAATTATTCATTTCCTCATGAGTATTACTATGTTGGTCTTGCAATACTATATGTGTTTCACAAACACTAATACATTTATCTTCACAACTCCTTCGGGAAATTAGGTGGTATTATTTTTCCAGTTTCTATTTTCTCTGCTCTCAAATCCTCTGCCTGGTATCACACTGTCCCTAGTATATGGAAGGAACTATTTCACGGAACATCACATTCAACTCCTAGTACATCTACACTGCACACTTATTTTGAAATAAGCTATTCAGAATAGTTATTCCTAAATAGCTTATTTCAAAATAGCACGTCTATACTGCAGGGAAGCCACACAATTAGTCCAAGGCAGGTTCCCCTAGTGTGGACATGCTATCTTGATTTACAGCCCGAGGAGGCACTGGGGAGGAATAACTTAGAATAGCCCTGGTGAGGGGCTATTTCGAAATAGCCGAAGTGGAGCGTCTACACACACCTTATTTCACGATGGCTATTTTAGAATAGGCATTATTCTTCGTAGAATGAGTTTTACAGATTTCTGAATAAGCCGTCCCTTCTTTTGAAATAACGCTAGTTATCTCGAAATAATAGTGCAGTGTAGATGCACCCCTACAGACCTGGGATGAAGCAAGCTCAGTCACTCTGTGATGATGATGCATTTGCGTTCTTGATTGCATGTGGAAACAGTGACGGCATGGAACATGTCCACTATAGATAAAACAGAGAAATTAGCTGCTATATTATCATGAGTTTCTACTAATCACATACAAACTAATTTTCTAATTTTCACAAGCATGGCAAAAGGCATGTCTAATTTATCCTTGACAAATTTGAAAATTCTGCTTCAAAGCACAGACACACTAGATCTTCACAATGAAAAATTTAAGATGAGCAAAACACCCACCAATGAAAATTTCAGCCCAAATGAATCATAGAATACTAGACCAGAAAAGGACATCAAGAGATCATCAAGTCCATTCTCCCACTCTCATGTCAGGACCAAGCACCATCTAGATCATCCCTGATAGATGTCTATCCAAACTGCTCTTAAATATCTCCAGTAATGGAGATTCCACAACCTCCCTAGGCAATTTATTCCAGTGTTTAGCCACCTTGACAGTTAGAAAGTTTTTCCTAATGTCCAACCTTGCTGCAATTTAAGCTCATTGCTTCTTGTCCTAATGGTTTAACTTTGGGAAAGTTATAAGCAACTAACATGATAATGGAACTTTAACCAGCTGCAGTGGTACCAACTCAACCTATATTATTGCCAGTTAGGTTCCCATTCTGTAGAATGCTGCGCTTCTCTTAGAAAGTACTAAGCACCTATAAAGTCAGTGGCTATTAAAAGGAATTAAAAGCACTCAGCACTTCTCAGGTTCTAGCTTCCCTTTGGCTGTAAGCCCTTTGAGGCAGGGACTTTGTTTTTACCTGGTAATGGAATACATAGTTCATAAAATGAATAGTTTAAATAATAGAATTGCATTTCCCTCAATGTACTACCAAAGACTGAGGTTCCACTTCTGAGTTTTTACTACCTTTGCTCTGGCTTCCAACTGTCTCAACTGCAATTATAGGGAGTTTCTCTTATCCCAGCTGTATGTCTCAGCAGAGCATGAAACTGCCAAATCCAGACAAAAAGGGAACAAGCAGGTGGTCTGGTGACAAGAAGTACCCTATAGCTGCAGTGAGGGGGTAAAGTGAGGGAGAAATCCCAGAAAGAAAAGAAACATGAAAAGGTATCTGGTTACCATACCCAGGTGATCTGTACACAACAGGACAGAAATGCTGACAGGAGCTGAAGTTTTGGGAAAGTGAGTGCTGAAAAATGAAAGAGAGAAATTTTCAGTCTGAAACACACACACAAATAGGAGAGCAGGATGGCACTTTTCTAGCAGAATTCAAAAACTTAATTACAGTCTAAAACATTCACTTTATGAGTGCTCATTTATAGAGGTACATAGGGAGTGTGAAGCTACAAGACAATACTGTTAACATATTACATGCACTTTCCATTCACTATGTATAGGTTCAAATAATGATAAATGGTGCAAAGTAGCAGGGAAGCAGGCCGAATGTACACAGTGAAGTTGTACTTGTGGAATAAAGCCAGACTATCCATCAAAGAGGTGCATCTGCACAGCAGCATTATTTCAGAGTCACAGCCATTATTCTGAAATAACAATGTGAGTGTCTACACAGGAATTCCGTTATCTCCAAATAATTCCAGAATAATGGACAGCTTATTCCAACATCTGTAAACCTCATTCCATGAGGAATAACACCTATTCTGAAACAGTTATTTCGGAATAGCAGTAGTGTGGATGCTTCACTGCTGCTATTTCAAAATAGCTTTTCCCTAGGGCCATTCAAACCAATTATTCCCCAGTGCCTCCTGGGGCTCTAAATTGAGGTATCATGTTCACATTAGTGAAGCCTGCCTCAGACTAGTTTTGAGGCTTCCCTGTAGTGTAGAAGTGCTATTTAGAAATACACTATTTTGGAGTATTTCTTCTGAAATAGCTTATTTCAAAATAAACGTGCAGTGTAGAAGTACCCTAAGTGACATTAACTCTCTATGGCTATGTCTAGACTATGCGGAAGATTCGGAAGAGGATATGCAAATTATGTGGGAATTTGTATATCTTCTTCCGATCTCACTTTCAAAAACAGCTTTTGAAAATGAAAGTCATCAGGACGCAGCTTTTTTGTCAACCCCCCTTTTTCAAAAAGCCACTTTTCCTCAAAAAACGAGGTTTATGCGGCTTTTCGAAAAAAGGAGGGGGGGTTGCTGAAAAAGCTGCGTCCCAACTAGTTTCACTTTCAAAAGCTCTGCTTTCGAAAGTAAGATTGGAAGTCTAGAGTCTAGACAAGCCCTATCATGTAACAACCACTAACAAACTTCTTACTATATGGGGGTATACAGAGTGAAGGCATGCATCCCACAGAGGTACAACAACTATGCAGAAACTAATGAAGGTTGAATTTGAACCCATGAGTGATTGGTTTAAAGACAGATCTGCTTTATAAAAATACCTTATATATGAATTGTAATAGAACATCATTCTATAGAATGTTTAAACCAATCTGTAGAGTCCTAGATCAGGGATATAATTCTTAGTCAGTTATGTGTAAGCTAGTGTAAAACTTAAGTACCAGCCCTCTGCCCAACAAACACACCTAGGATTTTCCATAAAAGAGCCTAATAATGGTTCCGGATTAAATCTGTGTGGTTTATTTTGTTTTGTTAATTTCTACTAGAAAAGACATGAGACATGATATCAATTACTAAAACTGACAAATTAGGGCAATAGTTATGAAGAGAAATTACAGACTATTTCCTGTTGGAATACTGCTTTCAGTAGAGATAAGAATGGCTAGACTAGAATAGAAGATTAGATTATAGAAGGAGTGGTAGGTGCTTGGTAAGTCCTTAGCACCTCCCCTGGCCAGGTACTCACATAGACAAGACCAAAAAAAACCAGGACAAAGAATAATACTTGAAGTAAGTTTAGTTAAAGTAAGTAATATACTACACATGTATACAGTACTGGATACCTTTTACTGATAAAGTTATTGGTAACACATCCTATGAAAAAGTAAGAACAAGTGAAAATGACCATAGATGGGCCAGAATCACTTTTCAGACTCACTTGACTTGTTGCCAGAAAATATATGCTTGAAGCTCCAATTTGGTAGAGTAACAGTATCATCCAGTGGCCATTTGGAATAATCCAAAATACAGTATTCCCTATGGATCTATGAATGAAAATATATACAACCCACTTCTTATATTAAAGAGGGGCACATGGAGCTAATTTAGCTGAGCTGATTTCTAACTATTAGCTTCATGTGTCTTGTCATTTTGCTGCTTTATTTTTATTGTTTTTACATTATTTCACATTACATTATTATTACATTTTTACTCAAGACAACATTAAAATGAGCATTTAAAACTATTCAGGCTATGAGGCTATTTAACTGGCTGATCAATAAGAAATAACTGCATTAGATATTTGGAGCTAGGCTTTGCTTTAAAGGCTCTGAGAAAGTGCATGCTGCAGCTGCACCAGTTTTAGCACTCTCAAAGCATATTCTAAATGCCTTTCCTGATACATCTGTTAGTTCTGCTGTCCAGTACAGCATATATCGACATTGCAGCTGGAAAGTATAATCCACAACTTGAAGAGACACACCTATGCTAGCATGCACACAGCAAGAGGGCCTAGCCTCCATAGCAGCATAAGCACACATATGTGGAGGCACATGAGGCCACTGCCATCCCCTGTGACTTTGTGGAATGCTGTTGCCATTGCCACTGGCACTAACACAGAACAGTATGTTTCTCTTCTGGATGGACTCGAGCAACTGGACAGGAGCACGATAAGTGTGTAGGTAAGGGAGGGGAAGTGAGCTGCTGGAACAGAGCCAAAAGAGGCAGCACATGGCCCCTGCAGTGCACTGAATTCTGGGAGCTGAGATATTCTGGCAAACCACACCTATCTCCTGCAGTTGGCCAATGGATGCCAGAGTCATTTGGAGGAAGGTGCTACCTATTGCCCGGTGACAAACATCTCCCTTCCTTGCTACTGGAACTGTTCACCTATCACCTCCAGCCCCATCCATTTCTCCCATCCGTTGATGTGAGTGTGTGGCATACAAGTATGAGATACATTCAGGTTTATTTATCCTTTCCAACACTGTAACTTTGCTGCTGGGTGTTTATTTTAATAAATATGGCTATTAAGAGTTCATGGTAGTGTCATTACTATCCATTGTAATGCATAAAGAAAAATGTAATTACTCAGACCTTTGGATTCTTGCTCAGGTAACAAAAACTGTACTTTGGCAATGAAAAGCACATCTCTCTCTTTCTGTTTGCATGCCAATCAGAGTGCTAATAAAATGTTAATATCAAGTGAATCATTGTGAAAGGCCTGTAGCAGTTATTGGAAGAGTTTCCTGGAGAGCATATTGAAAGGTTTATGGTGAATGATGTAAAATCCAGTGATGACAGATGTGAAAGATCCATAGCAGATGCACTTAAAGTCCCATGGAGGCCAAAACAAGAGACTCAGGATCAAGAAAAGTTTAGCTGTAATTAAAGTATAGACAACAAGCATTTATCATTTTCTGCAGGTGACTGCATGATTTAGAATTCTTGAAGTTCTGACTTTTTGTTAATTTTTAGGAGGGCGAACATTTTTCATGGTGATGAATGCGACATTTTGGAAAGCTACTTTGAAGTGAAAATTCCCATTTCTGACTACTAATGATGAAGAATCAAGAGCAATAGTACCTAGGGGATTTGTACAAGGCCAGGAGCCAAGAGTTTCTGAGTTATATTCCCATTTAGCCCACTTGAGTTAGCTTTCTAATAATCTTCACTTGTACTCAGAAAACACTGTAACCATTTTTATCCTCCCCTTTTCAAGGATCAAGAAAATGAGACTTAAATCTAGGTGAAAGTCTCTCAGCAAGTCAAAATCAAAACTAGGATTGAAACCCAAGAGGCAAATTTTCCCATGTAAAACCACCTAATTAAGTGGCAATAAAACCAAGCATGAATTTAGCTTCAGCTTTCTGGAGTCTAGACTCACATCCTATTCCTAAAACACAAGACCAGAGTACCCTCTTGATGAACACTTGACAGCAAAGCTGGTCAATTAAACATAGTGAGCCTCTATTTCTCCTTCTATGAAATGGGGATAACATCAAATAGCTTCCTTCATGTGCATTACTTAAATCCTGATGATTGCTGGATTATCTTATTTAAAAAGTAGGATTACCAAAGATGAAGCTCTTATGCATTCAAGAGTATTGTGTTTCAACCAGCTGCTGCCAGTCTGTCTATCAGCATGCCATCAAGGTGCATCTGTCTCCCATCCAAGATGTCTGTGTCACTCTAGAACGGTGGTTGTCAAAGTGTGGTCCCCAGCCCACATGTGATTTGTGACCATCTTACAGGTGGGCCCTGGGCTCAGACCTCACCCCCTCCCCTGCAGTAGGGAATCTGCATTGGTGCTCTTTCCCCGTGCTCTCTCCTCCACCCCTCCCCCATTTGAGGTTGATGTGCCAGCACCAGGGTGGGGATAGATTTATGGGCTGGCTCTGGTTCACAAGGAAAGAAAGTGGCTCTGTGCACTGCCACTCCTTCTCCTGTGGACTGGGAGTATAGCAGCACAGGAAACTGCTTTCTTTGAGGCTTTCACTGCTGCTCCCATTGGCTGGAATTGCAGACAATGGGAGCAGCAGAGCATAGTGTCTGGGAGTGGCAGGAGGCACAGAGCCAGGTAAGCACTCCCATCTACCTCATGCTCAGACCCTGCACCCTAATCCCCTTCACACACACCTCCTGCTGAGACCCCACATCCGCACTCTACTCCCTCCCAAAGTCCCTACCCCTTCTTCAACCACCTTCCCATCGAGGCCCACACTCATCTTCATCCCTCTGCTGCACCTAGCCTCCCAGTGAGACTCCCACCTCCTGCCCATTTCTGTACCCATTTTGTCATCATGTGTGATTGACTAGTGGTCTTCAGAAAGGTCTGCATTGAGTGGTGTGGGCCACGGGACAAAAATCACTTTGAGAACCACTGCTCAAGGTATAATATATCTTATGAAAGCCAGCTGCTCAGGAGCACATTAGAATATTGGCATGCTACAATCCCATACACAAACCCGACTTAATATAGTTAATATAGCTCCTGTTTCATTGTAGATCCCAAAAGATGCAAGACAGTTATGCAAAATCCTCTTCTTAGTTTGCACTTCCATTCCTGTTATGTATGCATTACCATTAACATTGAAATTGTTCACTGGGCCCTCCTGTGAGCTTTTTGGCAAACATACAAGTACAGTTTCTTCATATAGAAATGTATATAAAAATGCAACTATTTCATAGAACTATGAAACTCAATAGAACGTGAAAATCTCACTGTGGTGCTCTGAATCTGGTTTAGCTAGCCCCCAGAGGACTTCCATTATATGAAGGACCAAAAGAAAAGTATCATGTCTGAGGCAGCTGGTTGATTCTTTGTGTACTGGCTTCTGAGGGAGGGACATTGCCAAACAACACTAATTAGAACAGCTCTAAAGACTAGATCAGTGCCAGGATGCCCTGGCTTACTGCTTTTTCCAGCAAACACACCACAAACATGCACCAAGCACGTCTTAGATGGCTCAAAAATGGCCCAATGTCAGAGAGTGCCACAGCCTGCTACACTTCCATCGTGCTTTGTGCTGAGCATCTTTTGACATGCACATGCTGTGGCTTTCATCATAAAAAACCTCACAAAGACTCATGATTAGCACCAAGGTATTAGAATTCAGTACAACAATTCAAAGCAAACACACCTCCACATTTCCTGATTTTTTGTAAATGTTGTTATAACGTCTCACACTAAAAAGTCCCTTTTCATACAGCTCATTAAGAGGTTTTCCCAGATTTCCCAGCAATTTTGAAATGCCATCGTGCTGCCAGCTACATGTTATGTGGGTATGAATAAAGGCTTGCCAAAGTCTGTAGCCTATATTCACAATGGATATGATGAAAGATGGATGCTATGAGCAGCTATGAGGCCTATGGGTTGAAACTGAACATGTACCCACTTTGTTTTTGAATAGGCAATATGATCTTTTACACATGTATATTTCTTTAAGTGAGTGTGTAATAGGTGAGAATATTTAACTATCTTCCCTTCCTTAATGGCATATTTTCATCATTTTCAATGCATATTTTTTAATATGAACATTTCCTTGGTAGACATTTTTTTTAACTTTCGTGGTAAGTTGCAACCTCAACTCAACTAAATTCTTGTCTGCTAATTTATAATGGCATTACATAATTGAGTACATTATGAAGAATTTATTCACTTTCCCAGCAGAATTTTTCTAATCAGTATAATTAGTATCTAACATTTTGCAAGTGATGTTGACCTCCTCTTCCCCTGGCCATTTGCTGACTGTGCAGTATTGCTCCCTTTCTGCTTTGTCTCCCTTCTGAGTCTCATATGCCCTCTTGTCTGTCTGTCTTTTCCACTGATTTGCTCTATAATTATCCTATCAATCTTCATCTCACTGTTTAAAACAGTTCTTTCAAAATATGCCTTTTTTTATTAGAGGGGACTCTTCTCTGGACCACTCTTTAAAGCTAGTTACTTTGTGTATTTCCCCAGGTCTGAATGCCAAATGATACTTCTTCCTGGGTTGGAACATGGCTTTAATACCATTATGTCAACTTTCCCTTTAGTCTCGACTGACTTGATCCAAGAGCTAATTGTATTGACATTAACCTGTTTTAACAAGCCTTAAAGTATCTATAAATCATTTCTTTAGTAGCTCTACTTATTGCAATACTTTGTTAATGTACCGTGTTGAAGTGACAAGTGGGCTGAAAAATCACTCCTGTCCTGTAATACAAGTGGCTTTCACGAGACTCTCTTTCCATGGACAAGGAGGCGCGTTTGATAATGTTGATTTAGAGCCCACAAGATCATATAATCCTGGTCCTTTTTTAAAAGTTTCAGTCTCATTCACTTGTATTATGCACAGACCAAACAGTTTGGAAAAGCAACCTCCAAATTATCTGTACTGAGAAATTTTATTTGCCTTGAATTCATATTTGTTTAAAGTGGCTTCTTCACTTAAAAGCCTTTTTAACATTCAGTTACTTCAGACCCCATTCTCTGATTGGTTTGGATGCAGCCCATTTTTGCTCCAATTTGCTTCAAAATGATGTCAATATTAGTAAAGCTCTTTGAAAGAAGGTACTATATAAATAGGAATATTTGCTTGTGAAGGACAGTCCATCTGTAGCAAGGTATCTCCACATGCCCTCCCACCTCCATTTAGAATATTGGCAGTAGTCTCCTTTAACGCATCACTATTTACTCTTCATGTTAGTGAAGTTACCATGGAATTTACATTAGTTCCCTCTCTAAGTCTCAAGAATGCCAAAAATAGCATAGTAAAATGAAATACCAAATTGCATAAAATGCTAATTTTTAAAGTGATACACACAATAATCCTCTTCTAACGCCTGTTAGCTTTTTTAATATTGCTCCAGTCACTTTCTCTCTCTCTGTATATTATATTATCAACTCCTTTCTGCATTCCTCAGGAGGTGTCAATCTTTGACTTGGATAATCTGTGGCATCCTGCATTTTATAATAGAATCCCTATGGTCTAAAACCCGTAGAAATTAGGGAGCTCACCACTGGAAAGTAGGAGAGAAATGACCAAGATGCTTGAGAACTCCAGATGGAGAGAATCTGTGTCCTTCACCACACTAGCTCTAGACAGGGGCCAGACCTGCTGCCTCTAGCTCCGAACAGGGCTGTGCCCTCCACGGCATTAGCCCAGACTGCGCATCTTGCTACTAGCTCCATTGACTCCAGCCCTGGACGGAGCTGCCTCACCCGCTGCCAGCCCTGACCAGGACTACATCCCCTTGTTCTCCCTACCATGCCAGCCGTGACCAAGGCTGTGTTTCCCATCTTGTCAGCTCCAGTTGGAGCTGCACTCCTAGCTACTGGCTCTGCTGCCTCCAGCCCCGGCTGCATTCCCAACTATCAGCTTAGCCCGGGCTGCGCTTCTGAACCTGGCTAGCCGGGGCTCTCTGCTTCAGCAATATCCCTGATCCTGGATTTTAGAGGTTTTACATGTAGTAATTTGCCATGTTTCTATGTGCACATTGCATATATCAGGGAGTTCTAGCTAGATGCCAAAGGTTATGAAGAATCAGATTTGGAATGAGAAAAAACTATAACTACCATTGTATCAGTGCTGTTTATTCAAATGAAAAAATGACCAAAGTCACTGAAGTGTACCAAAGACACATTGTTTGAATTTATATTCCTTGACATATAATAAATGCAAACTAAAGCACCAGGGCATGCTCAACATTGCGCCACTACACATGTCACACAGTATGTGAATGGTTTTACCAAGCTGTAGGTTTTGTGTTTCAAATACTTTTTCAGTTAATGGAGCAAAATCAACACCAACAGATGCTGGATGTATGGCATTAACAAACCTCCCAATCCCTCCTTTCCTTCTTGCCAGGAAACCTAAAGTTCAAGCTTGTGACAGCACCCAAAGGGAAAGAGACTTTTCACCCTTCTGTTTGTAAGTTAGAAAAGCAGGATGAAATTCAGTCCTGTACTGGGGACCAGCACAACTTCTTAAGTCCTTAAGTAGCTTTTTTCAAATAAAAAGAAGGTGGTTTTGGAATGTATTTGTGAGATCCTATGAATTTGCGTTCATGTAATTTTTCCATTCCAACGCCAGTGAATCCAGTCTGCTCCAAGAAATAGCAAAATTCCATTCTTCCAGAAACTAAATATTTCACACATGATTATGTTTAGCCATATACAGTGTGTTTGGCATTTTATGCTGCTGCGAAAAACTCACCTTTTGGGGAGGAGAGTGGAAACTACTGCATGTTTACAATGAAAAGAGTTTTGTTTCTTTCCAAACAATAAAAAGATTCACATAAATTATTTTGCTTAACACATGACAACATAGTACCTAATCCTATAACTATTGAAATCAATAAAAGTTTTGTCATCACCTTCACTTTCTCATTGAAAGGTCCCAAGATCTTTCAGTGGAGATCAACGTTTTAGCACAGAGCTGTATTTTGCATAAAGTGATAAGGAGACCTGAAACATATTTAACTAATTAATGTTGTGGCTGTAACTACAATAATTTATATACCCATTATATATCTTCCTATCACTGTATCTCTATTTCACATGAGGAAAGGAAAAAAGGGAATATACTCATATTTTAGTGATCACCTAATTTGTGCTCATGGATTAAATGGGCTTAATTTCAGAATATAGTGTAACTTATTATGTACTTCCATGTTACAAATGAGTTTATTATTTGGGTTGGTTTTCTTTTACCTTAGGACTAGCTGAATCATCCTTGATATTAAAGACAGCACTCCAAAGTGGTAACTATCAAAGATCATTTTGTACCGTAGGCGAGAAATGAATAAACATAGTTTCTGTCTCAGATTCTAATACTCTATGTGTGTTTTGGCTTTTTTACATATATGGTAATGAAAAGATTCAAAGATTCAAATCTGGCAGGATGGCAGAAATAGAGATTAACACCTATCCTAAAAGTACAAGTTTTTCAACATGCAATCAGAAGCATGTAATATTTTTAGTAAAAGGCATTTATTATGTGACTTACATACTAATTAGCAAGATTACATCAAAATGTCTTAACTTAGTGTATGTTAACCATGAGAAAACAATATTTTCCAAGTGCAGTTGTCAGAAAGTTCAAAAGGTAAAAGCATTGCTTATTGCCATGCATTGACTGGGGACTATGGCCCAGATTTTTAAAGGTACTTAGGCCATGCTGAGCTCAGCATTGTGACTAGCAGATTTAGGAACCTAAATGTCATTTTCAAATGGGATTTGGGTTCTTAAAATATGGGGCTATATCTGAAATGTTAAGGGGTTTATTACTTTTGGCACTTCTAAGTCTATAAATGTGGTCCCCTTTCTGAAAAATAGTATTATTTTGGTTATGTATACCATATACACAGGGCAACTAACTACATTCAGTCTTTTATTTTAGATTAACTAGCAATAAATCTTCATGAGAAAGCACAAAACATATGCAGTATGCAAAGCTCCAAAATGTGCTGTTTGGGCCCCCTATCAATAAAGCACTTACATACTTAAAATTAAACTCTGTGATGGATGTTGGAATGTGTGGTATAATTAATAAATATTGTATATGAGGTGGCTATTTGGATGTGTTTTACTGTATTAATGAATTGGCTTAGCATAATAGGATGGTATGTGAAAAAAGAAGCAGGATGCAAAATAACTCCAGATGAGCCACCTGGTGGAAAACTCTTCAAAGTGGTTAACAATGTCTTAACTGTGAAGATGGAACCTCCAGGCTCCAGCCGAGTTACAAATTATGGTTAGTTAGTGCTGGGGGCCAAAAATGGACAAGAAACAATTTAAAAAGACAGAGATGAGGAAGTTATCATAAGAAGTTTAAATTGAGAAACACACAGATATTGCAGGGCTGTGAGAAAAAGCTAGGGCTGCCTGGGTCACCATCACAGAATGATGAGACTGTTGGTAACACAGACAATCATATGGACTATTTTAAAATCCTTTTTCTTTTATGCTGTTTTATTCCTGCTCTTCAGATGAGGCTATACTTTGGTTTAAGAAGACTGTCTGGTCACTAGATTCCCCTCTGGTCTCATACACCTAAAGAAAAAACCTCATGTGCTGAACGCAAAGACCTGCTGTGGTTAGCAGAGTGGGTAGCCAGGACTCTGTAGCCAGTGCCTGGCCTCAGAGCAGTAGAATGGTATGATTTTGTCCAGGAGAGGTAAAGGCACAAGGCCTGATACTCAGTGAGCCTGGAGAGTAGACAGAATTGCAACTAAACATGTAAACCATGAAACCAATGGCTTAAGTGTTTTCATGGATTGGGCTTCATTCACCTATGATATGGCGAACTGGCCTGCAGGCAAGTTCACAGATCAGAGAAACTGATGCCAATGATGGGGCACAACTTTTTCCTCCTAGTTGTCTGGTGAATTATTTAGTAGGATCCTTTCTTCATTTTTACTCAAATTGCCAGTGGCTATTGCTGTACATGCTACCGTGAATTTACCTACATAATTGCAGTAATCAGGCAGAACTTTCATATCTCATAAGCATAAGCTTATATGATCTTGGTGAAGATTTTCAAAGCAGTGCAGGAGCTTAGCTACACATCTGCTACAAAAATGAATGGGAGATGTGTGGCTAAACACCCCTTGCTGCCTTTGAAAATCTCAATCCTTCTGTTTCTATAGCCACCTTTATGTGGTAGCAAGTGCATTCTGGCATCATTGTTTGATGTTGTAAATCCCTCACCCTCTCTTTAATATACACATCTGTCACAGATATCCTGAAAAGGGGATCACTGTAAGCTTTGAAAGCGTGTCTCTCTTGCCAACAGGTCCAATAAAAGATATTAACTCATCCCCTTGTCTTTAGGGATGTTCTAGATATATTTAATCCTGCCACAGTAAGGGGAGGGATAGAGTAAATTATCTCTTGAGGTTCCTTACAGCTCTACATTTTTATGATTCTTAAAAAAAAATGCCAGAGATCTAACATTATTATTTCTTCCAGCCTTGATTCCACTCTGTATTCTTCCATAACAGTTCCTTTTTTATTTGGGGAATTGATATCTCATGTTTTGTAACAGTAAATATTGAGAAACTTGGTTATCAGGGAGAGCCCATTCTACTATTTCTGCAATATGGTGAATGTGATGTTATCTTTTCAAAAAGTGTATTGTGCAATTCGGCTGCATGGCTGCAAGATTATCTCAAATGTAAACTGACCACTAGTTCAACATATGTTATAATGAAAAACACGGTGACCCTCAGCATGGATAAGATTGTTTGATATACTTCTGTGCACAGCTCCTTAAATCTCTGTAAAAGTCTACTAGAAGAATGCTCAATGAGATATATAGGGACATGGGCTGTACTGCAGCCAGGAATGTGATGGCAAAATTTCCTAGAAAGCACAGAAAATGAAATCATGAGTCAGTGTATCAAGTCTGTAATGTTGCTCTTTTTCTCAGGCTGTATATCTGGTGATATGGAGTGTATTGGATTTTTACAACCACCATTTCACACACTGTCAGTTGCCTTGTATATTACGCTGGCATACTTAAAAAACAATTTTTTTTGCTCTTTTATATCTCAGAATGTTATTGCCCATAGGCATTTCTTTGTGGAGAAAGGAAACTGATGTCATCAGAGATGTTAAAATAAAGCTGTCCATGACTTGGTTAGGGAAAAAACCTCAAAAAGGAAAGGATTGATTTGACTTTGATTGTGTTAACCCAAGAACCAACTGTTTTCATTTCCTGACACAGTTTAAGGGCAAAGTATATTCTCTGCTTTTGAAGCCTAAAATAAATTAACACTGGCCACCTATTCAGTTCTCTTTTTTGTTAAAGGGGGGGAGGCAGAGGAGACTAATTGTAGCAACTTATCCTTCTTCCCCCATGTGAACTAATGAATAGGCTCAGTTTTACATTTTACCAAGAAACTAAGCCCTGAGGAAATGTTGTAAACTTTGAGAGACTTAGGAAAACAGAAAGATAAGAAGTAAACAAGAAGTAAAGAACAAAACAAAGAGTTTTCAGTATCCATAGCCATTTATTTCCAGAAAGCAGAGAGTTAAAGACAAGTCAGTGTGGGAAGGTATGACACAATGTGTGAAGTTCAGAGATAAAATGAAAAATTAAAAAAAATATTGTGGAGTTCCATCCACAAATCAAGGTCCAGCCATAAATAACCTGGGTTGTCTGAGACACTAAAACGTGATTCCATTCACAGTACGTGGTTCTAAAGCTCAAAATAGAATCATATACCTACTCTGGGCTCTGCTGGGAGTCTTTGGGCACAGCTTGCCTTGGTGGCACTCACTAGCCCTACCAAGCTCCTTGGGTTTGGTTGATATATATTGGAGACTAGATGCCTTTCTGCACTCTATTAGGCATCTTGTGCTTCATTTCATCCTGACTGGAGTGGGAAAAAGTTATGACACTTTCCAAAGCCTCTCAACTGTGGCAGCAGAATAAAATACCATCTTGCATAGATCATGTAGATTGACATATGAAAATCCTTCTCTTCCCTTACATCTTTTTGTGGGCAGTGAGACGGTTGGCAATGTTGATGATTAAAGTATAATCAACTGGCATGTAACTAACATCTCACTTAGAAGAACAGGATAATCATCCTTTTCAAACTATTCTTCTCAGAGGCAGATTCAGATTTCAGAGTGATAACTTAACAGTCAGTGTTGTTGTAGGCGTGAAGCTTTTCTCTCTCCCCAACAGAAACTGGTTCAGTAAAAAAAATTACCTCATGCATCCAGACACTCTTCTTATTTGATTATGAAGGCAAAAATAAAGAATTAAACACACAAGTAGAGTCAAGCAAATTGTTCTCAGAAAAAATCATTTTTGAAAATTTTATAGTCACTAGAGAATTTACCCGGTGTTGCTGGGATCCTTTAGGGGAGGGAGGACACCTCAGGGCAGAGGGAGGGAAGTGCAAGAGTCAGGGCTGGGGGCTGAGAAGGCTGGGGGACTCACCAGAGCTACTAGGGGTAGCGAAGATGATGTTACGCTGGTGATGGCGGTTCCCTGGGGAGCCTAGGGCCATACTGCCCAGATGGCAGCTCCTTCTAAGTAAACCCAGAGGCCATGGGGTTTGGCCCTGACCAGCAGCTCATGGCCAGAACAGGGGCTGTGGTGCCCAATCCTGGCCCACAGCTCCTCTGCTGCCCAGCCTCAAATTGTGGCTCCTCTGTGAGGTGGGGGCACACTGCCAATCCCCTCTGTCCCACAGCTCCTTCAGAGGAAAGGACCAGGGCTGTGCTGGCCAGCCCTGGCAATGCTCCTGGGAGGGCTGCTGGCAGGAGGACTGGAGGTAAGGGTTCTGGGGAAACCAGGGGCACTTACTCATGGCCGGTGCCTGGCAATACTGAGAACTTTGGCCCCAGCTGGCCACTCTCTTCCTGGTGCATTCTGTGGTCCCTGTGGTCATTCTGTAGTATGTCCCAACACTCATTGCCCCAAATGGCCATTCCAGAGCATAACTGCCCTGTTCTCAGTATCCTCCCTTTCTGTGTTATGAGAAACAATCCTATTCCAGGTACTTCCTGTTTTCCTGGAACAACCAAATCCTGACCATTCTTTACGTTAGGGTAAGAGAAAGCTGCATACCATATTTGGTGGCTATAGCTCTTAACCTTTAGGAGGAATTCTTGAACAGACAGACTCACGGATGGACTCATGGCCAGACAGACAGACATACAAACTCTCTGATATATATATAACAATAACACAACTTGGCTACAGCCTTTTAAACTATTTACAGAATGATGGTGTATATATTCGTTATGTTAGCAGACATCAAATAACAATACATGCATATGAATCCTTGCCAACAAAGGTTTAGTATTAAGCACATCAAAACAAAAGAATGTGCTTCAAAGACGACTAAGATTAATGCTATAACACCCCTCAGAGAATGACAGAAATCCCATCTTCTACCCCATTTAAGGTCACTGTCACTTAGGATTTATAGTGTTGAGCTTCTGAAAACAGTTACACTCTATGAAGGTTTATATTAAACATGATAATTTGAGTATTATTGCCACAGATATTACATGTTCTGAATTGTAGCAAAATTGAATCTTGCTATCACAGAAAGCAGCATGCAGGAGCAGAAAGGAGATGCTTTTTAAAGAATGTAAAATGTAAAGTTCAAACAAAATTGTCTTTTGTGATTGAATGCACTTGTTCTTTGTGAGAAACTGTGAAAAGCAGACCTAATCCTTCCCTGAAGATTTTCCTTGCAGAGCACAATTTGTTAAACTGCTAACATGCTTTTAAGAGATTTGGAAAAAATCTTAAAAGAAAGCTTGTAGGCACAAATGTTAATAATTAAATAAATCACATTCATACAAATATAGATGACAGGGATTAGACTGAGATAATCAAATGTACATAAACTTTTTAAAAACAGTTATTACTCTGTCAGCAATCTGTCAGGTACCCAAGACTCAACTAAACTTAACAAGAGCTACTGAATAGGTCAGAAGAACAAATATTCAGCTATTGAGTTAAAAAGCCAGTGGCAACAGATCTCTGTTTTAACCAAAAGCCATGTCTTGTGAAGCACAGTAACAAAACATGTTCCTTAGTAAAACATGGATATTTTAGAAAGGATATTAAATTGACTCAAAATGAAAATACTGTGATCTAGTTAAACCAAGCTGTAATTACATATAGATCTCAAAAAAAGGACTTTGTAAACTGTTTTCCTAGTAAAAAACAATGACAATTCCTGTGGCACCTTAAAGACTAAAAGTATGTCTACACAGCAGGGCTAAAGTTGAATTAAGCTATGAAACTTCAGCTACATCAATTGCATAGCTGAAGTCGAAATAGCTTAATTCGGCTTTGGCGCTGCCTCCACAGCTGGAAGTCAAATTGTAAGCAGGGGCTGAACTGCTGCTTGCTGTCAGCCAGCTGAAAGGAGGGGTGGGTGTGCCCACTACAGTTGTTTAGCTCTACAAGGTAATTAACTGTTAACTGTTGACATGTAAATACTGCTCAGGAGAGAATCCAAGGCGTAGCTATGTAAATCCCATTCAGCCAGGGCTGATGGAGGGTCAGTGTTGGAATGGAATGTGGAGAATTGTATATAATTTGGGACTGTTGTGGGGGTCACTAATCATGCTACCCCTAAATGTGGGAACTGTAAAACATGCCACCAGTGCTTGCAGGAGAGACACCACCATCATGGTAAGAGGTCTCGGAAGAACAAGCCTCCCCCCTTCCAGAGTTGAGAGAACAGAGCTGGGGGAAAGGGTTAAAGGACTTGAGTCAGCCTGCTTCACACCTACCAGGTGTGAGCTATAAGACTGGCCCAGCCTGCACCTTTCCCCCTTTGTTTTAAGGACAGACCTAAAGCAGACTCCCTGAGGAGTCTTTTTGTTTGCTAGTCCAGTGAAAGCTGGATTCATTTGAGAGCTGAAATCACTGGTTTGGCTGAGAGTTGAAATCACTAAGCTGAAATCACTGGTTTGGCTGAGAGCCAGACCTACTGCAGCCAGTAGAGTGGCAGCAAGCGAGGAGCGGCGACTAGCGGCATGGCGGCAGGTGAAGAGCAGCCATCAGTGGCGTGGCGTGGAGCGGTGGCAGGTGAAGAGCAGCCATCAGCGGCGTGGCGTGGAGCGGCGGCAGGCGAGGAGCGGCCATTAGCGGCGTGGCATGGAGCGGCGGCAGGCGAGGAGCGGCGACCAGTGGCGTGGCGTGGAGCGGCAGCAGGCGAGAAGTGGCGACAGGTGCCCAGCGGAGCGTCCAGAGGTGTGGGATGAGACAGCTGGTGAAGCGTAGCGGAGTTTTCGTATAAGGTGCCCCCTATCTATCTCCCCGCCCCCATTTCTACCCAGGTTGGGAGGTGAAACCCTGCGGGTGAACTTTGGGACTCTGGGTGGCACAGAGACTTGTGGGGACAGAGACTTTTGGGGAGTCGGTGGACTTCAGGCGAATCTTGGCCGGGGTGGGGGCTCATGTTTGGGTTATGAACTCTGTTTGTGGTGTTTTCCCCAAGCTAATGCCGTATGAATTCTTCCTCTGTTTCATTAAATGTTCTTTTCCTACACTCAGACTCAGTGCTTGCGAGTGGGGAAGCATTGCCTCTCAGAGGCGCCCAGGGGTGCGTGAATTTCCCAGATCACTGGGTGGGGGCTCGAGCCGGTTCTTTGTGAGATTGACCCCAAGATATTGAACCCAGCCCTGGTTCCTGCCAGGCCTACCCGGCAGAAGGGCTACAAATGAAGAATACTCTTCCTTTGACTTCCCTTACTCCTCATGAAATTAGGGTTACCATGAGTCAGAGTCGGAGTAAGATGTCCTCAAGCTTGCCATTATTACAAAATAATGTCTTATAGTGTAGACATACTCTGTTATTTCAGAATAACATCAGTTATTCCAAAATAACACTGCTGTGTAGATGTACCCTAACAGATTTATTTGGGCATAAGCGTTGGTGGGTAAAAAACCACTATCATCTGTCAAAATGGTTTTTACCCAGCAAAGTTTATGCCCAAAAAAACCAGTTAGTTTTTAAGGTGCTACAGAAATCCTCATTGTTTTTGCAGATACATGCAAACATAGCTACCCCCTGAGAGTTGTTTTCTTTGTTTTTGCCTATGACGCTATATCCCAGCTTGCTTATGATTTCCATATCTGATCACTTAAAGAATTTGTTGTGTCTAACATTAGAAAAGTAAAATATGGATGTGGGGTATTTTCCTTACATGTTTGGTTTTGTTTTTACATTTTTGTGATCACATGAGCCAAATTTTCACCAATGGGACAATATGTACAAATATGGGCACAAAATGTACATGTGCAGATCATGCAGGCTTGTTTGTGCAAATCAGTAACTGAACATGGAAATAGAAGGCATCCAATTGACCACTTTCCAGCTGCTCACACCCATTTGTGTGCACAGATACAGCGGCACTGCACGCATTTGTCTGAATACTACAATTGTACTTCTGGCTTATATTTGCTCTTTAATCTATATACCCCTCTTTCCAGAGCCAGCTCTTCTAGACTATCTTTAGCAGAATTGCAACAATTTACAGTAGCTGATGAAAGTCCTTTTGTTTCTCACCTATTGTATAACTTCAGTGTCAACAATTTAAATAAAAGCAACTTGGGGCTTCAATTCAGCGTCTGAGTCATTTGTTGTTACTCTATTTTGCACCCAAGAAAAGGTTATGACTGTTCCATTAACCCAGAGTTGTGTCACCATTCACTAGCCATCACTTTGCAGGTAGTTCCATGTGAAATTACCTTCCCTTTTGTGTCTTTGGTGTTTTTTCAGAGTTACTAGTTCTAATGATTACATCCCCACTTACATGTACCAGAGTGGCTGCACTGGCTTTTCTGATCCCTTGGGAGATACATATATCAATTGCTTGTTACCCTACTGCTGTAAAAAGCAATGGCATCTTTTGTTTGCCAGACTTTTCCAGTCGTACCAGCTGCTGTGCAACAGAGCAGAAATTCTACTTTAAAAGTTCTCCAGTTATGCTCCATTATTTCTCACCATTTTAAATAGTTGGATGATTCATTTCATGCATCATAGAATGGAAGTCTTTTCTCTTTCTAGAGAGTATTCAATTCCCAATCTTGTGATCTGAAACAGTGCCCCAAGTATAGATTAATCATCTCTCTCCAATTAGTCTTGTCAGCAAGAGCAATGGAAAGTATTTATGATTGAGTATTCAACAGGTAGATGATCCTATTAAATACTTCATTTCAGCAAGTTTGGGAGGGTATACAGGCAGTCCCCGACTTACGTGGATCCGACTTATGTCGGATCCCTAGATACGAACGGGGTGAGGCAACTCCCGCACATGCGCAGCAGCATTCCCAGGGCTCGCTCACCTGGGTCCTAGGATCCTCCTCCTCCTCTGGCCGGCTCCGACTGGGGTCCCGCAGAGCTGCCGGGCAGAGGAAAAGTGCCTCCCCACGCCCGCTGTCCCCCCCCACCCCCACCCCCCTGCCAGCAACAGGCTGCCCCCTCCCCTGAGCAACAGGCTGCCGAACAGACAAAAGCAGCCTCTCTGCCCCTCCTCCCCTCTATAGATGCCGGGCTCCCGGAGCGCAGCAGCGTCCCCGGGGCTCGCTCACCTGGGTCCTAGAATCCACCTCCTCCTCCTCTTCGGCCGGCTCCAACTGGCCTCTGCCTGCAGCAGCTGGCCACAGGGACAGGGATCCCGCAGAGCTGGCGGGCAGAGGAAAAGTGCCTCCCCACGCCCGCTGCCCCCCCCCCCCCGCGGCCTCGCATCCTGCACGCCTCCCCCCCCCCCCCCCGCCAGCAACAGGCTGCCCCCTCCCCTGAGCAACAGGCTGCAGAACAGCAGACAAAAGCAGCCTCTCCGCCCCTCCTCCCCCTATACATGCTGGGCTCCCTGGGCAAACAAAGACTCCACCAAAACAAACAAAGTGCTGGCCTCATTGTGTTAGCAAAAAAAGGACCCTCCTCCTGGAACCCTGGGTGGTGTGTGGAAATAAAGCTATTAGCTCAAAGCATGGTGCAGAGCTGTTTGGTATTTGATGAGTTACTCCTTTAGTCCTGAGTTTGTCACAGGGACAGAAATAGATGTGAAATCTTCTGAACAGGGGAACAGACAGCAAAACAAACATTAGAGGGGAGTTAACCTTTCCCTATGCTATCCAAAACTAAAAAAAATGTTTGGCTAGAGTTTCCCCTACAATATGTACCAGTTCCGACTTACATACAAATTCAACTTAAGAACAAACCTACAGTCCCTATCTTGTACGTAACCCGGGGACTGCCTGTACTGCAGTACCTTTACACACAGGTCTTTAAAATAATGGCTTATGGTAAATGTATATTTTCAGTCAAATCACTTACATGTTGGTGGACTCTGGATTTAAAAAAAATATATAATATTTTAAATAGTATAGTTAAGGTTAACACTTTTGACATAACATCATAGAATCATAGGGTTGAAAGAGACCTCAGGAGGTCATTGAGTCCAGCCCCCTGCTAGGACCAATCCCAACTAAATCATCCCAGTCAGGGCTTTGTCAAGCCGGGACTTAAAACTTCTAGGAATAGAGATTCCACTACCTCCCTAGGTAACCCATTCCACTGCTTTACCACCCTCCTACTGAAACAGTTTTTCCTAATATCCAAACTAGCCTTCCCCCACTGCAACTTGAAACCATTGCTCCTCATTCTGTCATCTGTCACCACTGAGAACAGTCTCTCTCCATCCTCTTTGGAACCCCCTTTCAGGTAGTTGTAGAATGCTATCTAATCCCTCCTCAGTCTTCTGTTCTATAGACTAAATATGCCTAAAACCCTCAGCTTCTCCTCATAAGTCAAGTGCTCCAGGTCCCTAATCATTTTTGTTGCCCTCCGCTGCACTCTTTCTAATGTGTCCACATCCTTTCTGTAACAGGGGGCCCAGAACTGGACACAATACTCCAGATGTGGCCTCACCAGTGCTGAATATGGGGAAATAATCACTTCCATAGACCTGCTGGCAATGCTCTGACTAATGCACCCCAATATGCTGTTAGCCTTCTTGGCTACAAGGTTACTCTGTTGACTCATATCCCACTTCTCACCCACTGTAATCTCCATGGTCTCTCAGGGTAGTTCAATGTTTCATGAGAAAAAAATAAACCCATTCATATCAAAGGCAGTTTCCAGTTTGAAAAACAAAAAAAAGTGAACGTGCCAGTAAAGAACCCTGAAGATTGCCTAAGATGAATCTTCTCATTTGTTCTAAAGACCATACCATAACAGTGCATTATACAGATGAAGTCACGCTGTTAAAATGCACTTAATTCCTTAGACATTGTAAGTAGAAAAGGACGTGCTTCTTAGGAGATTGAGAGACTGAACAGTTCCCTTCTTGGTCTGCATACATGCTGGGAATTCTGACTGAGCTGAAATTCAATTACACAATGCTTTGTGTATTGGGTGAGTGCTGCTATAAAATAAGACTCTTCCCATAGCCTACTGCGTCACCCTCATAAATATCCAATCTAGCTACCTTTTCCACCAGCTCCCCCTGTCCTGCTCTACAGTAGCAAGTTATTTCAAAATAATAAGTGTAGCGTCCACACTACCAAGCCTGTTATTTCAAAGTAAAGGGCTGGTTATTTTGAAATCTGTACTCCTGCTTTCTTTGGGGAATAACACTTATTTCAAAATAGTTATTTTGAAACAGCCTTAGTGTGGACACTCAGCTGCTGCTATTTTGAAAAAACTACTCCTCAGTGTAATTTGAACTAGCTACTCTCCAGTATGCTAAGTCGAGGTAGCATGTCCATGTTAATGGAGCCTGCCTTGGACTTATTTCAAGGCTCCCCCGTAGTGGGGACATGCTATTTTGATCTTGTTATTTCGGGAGTTATTATTTCCAATATTGTTATTTTGAAATAAACTCCTAGGCTACGTCTACACTGGCCCCATAAAATGGAATAGTCATGCAAAGCAGGTAAGTCAGAATAGGGAAATCCGCGGGGGATTTAAATATCCCCCGCGGATTTAAATAAACATGTCCACCGCTTTTTTTCCGGCTTGGGGAAAAGCCGGAAAAAGGCGTCTAGACTGGCGCGGTCCTCCGGAATAAGAGATCCTCCGGAAAAGGGCTTTATTCCAGAGAATCGCGCCAGTCTAGATGCTTTTTTCCGGCTTTTCCCCAAGCCGGAAAAAAAGCGGCGGACATGTTTATTTAAATCCGCGGGGGATATTTAAATCCCCCGCGGATTTCCCTATTCTGACTTACCTGCTTTGCATGACTATTCTGTTTTATGGGGCCAGTGTAGACGTAGCCCTAGTGTAGATATGCCCTTTATGAGCTCCAGTTATCTGTCTGCAAAACTGCATGTGGGTTCCTAATGGAAATTGTTCAAAGAAAGTCAACAGCAATTATGAAAGTAGGAAAATAAAACAATGGGCAACCTTCATTTTCTCCCCACAGTTTTGATACTTTATATTGGTCTCAGCATTAAATCCATAAGAAAACTCCCAGTCTAGTAGAATCAGTCACAACAAAAAAGTTCAGCTTTCTTATTGATGCATGTCTACATTAATGGGGAAGTTTGACTTGTAAAGGAAGACTGAAAGAATTGGGCTTGTTTAGTTTGGAAAGGAGAAGACTGAGAGGGACATGATAGCAGTTTTCAAGTACCTGAAATGATATCACAAGGAGAAGGGAGAAAAATTGTTCTCCTTGGCCTCTGAGGATAGGACAAGAAGCAATGGGCTTAAACTGCAGCAAGGGAGGTTTAGGTTGGACATTAGGAAAAACTTCCTAACTGTCAGGGTGGTTAAACACTGGAATAAATTGCCTAGGGAGGGTGTGGAATCTCCATCCCTGGAGATATTTAAGAGCAGGTTTGATAGACATTTATCAGGGATGGTCTAGACATTGGTTGATTCTGTTGTTAGGGCAGGGTACTGGATTTGATGACCTGTCAAGGTCCCTTCCAGTTCTAATGTTCTATGATCTGCAACTCCAGCTATGTTTATTACATATCTGGAGTCAATTTATCTTAAATTGCATTTTCAGCAAGAAGTATACAGGAGCAAATGCTCCTGTTGGCTTCCCTTACTCTTCATGAGGAATAGGACTATCGGTGCCAATGGGGGAGCCTTCTCAGTTCAAATTAGCGGGTCTTCACTAGACCTGCTAAATCGAACCCTGGAGGATCGACCGCAGTAGTGTCAATCTTCTGGTAGTTTAGACATTGCCTGAATGACAAGAGGTTAGAAAGATTATCTCTATCTTATTTGGTAAAAAGACAAATAAGAATAGAAAGAGTGATCTGATGTTCTGAATGGAAGAGAGAAGACAAGCTGAATGCTTATATTTGTACAACCAATTAATTTAAAGTAACTTTAAAAAAAATAGGCAATGTTTAATTAACTTCTGGAATTCATTGCCACAAGACATTAGAAACCAAGAACTGAATGAGATTCAGAAACACATTTGGTCTATGAACAAAAATATTATCCACTGTTAGAAAGTGATATTTAACCTTCATGTTTCAGGAGAGAAATAAATCTTTCCCTGACAGAAGTTAGGAAGAAACTTCCCTTTAAATATGGTATTCCACGATCATTCCTCTTGGGCAATTTGTACTTTCCTCTGAAGCTTCTACTACTGGCCATTGGTAGGTACAGAACTGGTTTGATTTGATATAGCAAAATTCCTACATGCAGAGGAAGCATGTCTAATTAAATCACAAAATAGAGAGAAAAGGTTTTAAAATACATTACTCCCACTTTGGAGCTCTGGGGGTATGTCTACACTACCCTCCTAGTTCGAACTAGGAGGGTAATGTATGCATACCGCACTTGCTAATGAAGCCCGGGATTTGAATTTCCCGGGCTTCATTAGCATAAGCGGGGAGCCGCCATTTTTAAATCCCCGCTGCTTCGAACCCCGTGTAGCGCGGCTACACGGGGCTCGAACTAGGTAGTTCGGACTAGGGTGCCTATTCCGAACTACCGGTACACCTCATTTCACGAGGAGTAACGGTAGTTCGGAATAGGACCCTAGTCCGAACTACCTAGTTCGAGCCCCGTGTAGCCGCGCTACACGGGGTTCGAAGCAGCGGGGATTTAAAAATGGCGGCTCCCCGCTTATGCTAATGAAGCCCGGGAAATTCAAATCCCGGGCTTCATTAGCAAGTGCGGTATGCATACATTACCCCGCTAGTTCGAACTAGCGGGGTAGTGTAGACATACCCAGGTAGTTTTATGGGTCTAAATGCATCTCATATTTTTGTCCTCACCACTTAGTGAAAGTAATGTTGGAAATTATTTGTAAAGATAAAAATGGCCATACTGGGTCAAACTAAAGGTCCATCTAGCCCTGTCTTCTAACAATAGCCAATGCCAGGTGTCCCAGAGGGAATGAACAGAACAGGTAATCATCAAGTGACCCACCCCCTGTCATGCATTCCTATCTTCTGACAAACAGAGGCTATGGACGCCGTTCCTGCCCATCCTAGCCAATAACCACTGAGCTCCATGAATTTATCCAGTTCTTTTTGAACCCTGTTAAAGTCCTGTCCTTCACAACATCCTCTAGCAAGGAGTTCCACAGGTGGTGCAATGATATCGTGCTGAATATATTAACCTCAGCAGAATGTAAAACCAAAGACATTGAATGACAACTGGATGATCTGGATAGCTGTTTAGATTTCACTATGGGAAAATGGAAAGTGAAAATTCTGAAATGACATAGCCACCTCAATGAGAAGTCTGCAGTATCCAGTGAAACCTAACTAAACCAAGCAACTTGCAGATGATTGTAAAACAGGTCTGGTAAAACTACCTCAGTAGAATACCCCTGAACTTAAGCTAGAAAAAGAGATTCCAAAAAAAGAGAAAGTGAATGTGTGTGTGCATACATGACAGAGAAAGAGGGACTGTATAAAAGGAGAAACAAAAAGGGTGTGGATGAAGGAAAAGGAATGTATAAAAAAAGAGGTAATACAAAAAGTTAAAAGTGCCTAATTTAAATACCTTTCTCCAGGTCCCACAAGTTCACACCAAGGCCCCGTAAAGTCACCAGAAGCCATTAATTCCTCTGCTGAATGCCACTGTTCTCTCTTAATGGTAAAACATTCCTATTAAACTGAAGAGACCTACACAGGAGTGTTACTGCTTACTAATTGAACAGCAGTATTATTATTATTGCAGTAGCATGCACAATGTGCTAAGTCTTGTACAGAAGGAAGGAAGATAATCCCTGAAGATTCATAATTTGAAAAAAAAAAACATACCAAGCGAAGCATAATAGGATGTTTCTTTGGGATAAGGGAAAGGGTTTGTATGAGTAAATTATCTCCAAATGCTCACTTATCAGTGATTTTTCATTGATTATTTTCTTGTAGGAGACACAGGTCATGAGGTGGGATATGAATAAAAAGACAGTGGCATGATAGATCAGCTTGAGGGGGTGTTCTGTTTTGAAAAGCAGCATGGAAGACTGTAATCAACCAGAGGAGACCCAGATAGAGGGCAAAATGGGTGTCATCACTGACAAGACCAAGTAGGTTGTGATGCAAAAGATCTTATATTTCAAAGGACCATGTAAATAGTGGAGAGGAACAAGAACTGTCACTCCATTCCCTACAATATAGTACTTTCCTCCTTCTGTGAGGGAAGCAGTAATTTCCAACCCTCAAAAGGATAGTTTTCCAGGAAACAACAGAGCTTTCTCAATAGTAAACCATGGAGTACACCAGTCTATTATCAGCTCACAGTGTTTGGCTTGTGGCTGGTACCTCTTTATATATAAGAATGTGACCTCTATCCAGACTGAAAGCCAGTATCTATCTTTCCAAAGTTCTGCACTCTACAAGATATCTGATTATAAGATGTTCCTGTCCCTTGAACTGCATAATTTCTTCATTTTATGTAAACAACTATATAATATGATAGCAGAAACTGCAAAGAAAAAAAGTCAAACAGCCATTCTGGGATCTTAAAACTCTAGCAACACTGGGCTCTAGAAAAGGAAACAATATTTCCCAAGGGATGGAGAAGATGATGAAAAAGGGTCAGAAGATGGCAAAAGCAACAAAGTAATTAGTTTAACTGGTGAGTTCATTTTAGGAGTAATAAAGAATATCACAATGTCTGCAATACAAATGATCCTTTACGTACATATTAATGTATTAGGCTTCACCTACTTCTCTGCAAAGTCAGTCTCCCACTCAAACCTATCATTTTAATTATAAGCGACATTTGTGGTTTAGATGATGTTGAAGACAATTGTAACACATGGCTACAAGCTAGTAATTGCACTTTGAAGAGAACCTTTTACTGTCAGTGGCAGTATTAATCAATAATTAAATAAGGAGCGAAGATGAGTAACCCAATAAGCCAAATTGGTTTTGTAGCTGGTTGCTAATATTGATGACTCAATTACAGGTGAAAATTGAAAGCATATTGAAAACAGGCTTTTTTTGAATCATTCTTAACTTAACAGGAATTTAAAGCATCAACTTGGAGAAAATATATAAAAGATGTCATGGCCAGAAGAGGATTTTAATTACCATTGCTCATTTTTATTTGTGCTCACAAGAATATTCTAAATGTACTCCTGGAGCAAAGCCTACAAAATATTGATAGAAGCACTTCAATACAGTGTAATTGAAGGCAACTAACAAGGAAAAATTAAATCCCATCTTTCCCCTCAAGTTACATTTCACATTTTGACAATGTGAAAATATAATTATTAAAATATAATTCCAAGTAATAACATGATTACAGTGTGAGATGCTGGAAAAGCACTGAGCATCAAAGCTTTTATGTATTAGTGCACTTTGCATCACTTACCTCATTCACATCATTGACAGACATAGCTGAACGAGCACATCAGGCACTGGAGAATAGGCAGTAGTTCAAGACAGAAACTAAGACCTCAGCACTGTCACTATTGCTCAGCAGTGAGTTCTGTCCACAATAACACTGAATAAAATATTAGAGAAAACTAAAAAAAAACCTACAACTACAGGTTATATGGGGGTAGGGAGAATAGCACCGATAGCTATTGTGGATTAAGCTTCTGAACATATAGCATTGAAATGCAGTGGAGAAGCAGGAATATATGGGGAAAAAGCAACTATCACATTAAACTTCAGGGAAAATAGAGTACCTTGTTCAGTTTAAAAAATGAGCCTTAAATAAAGCTCTCTCTGAGATTAAACTTCAAGGTTTAAAATGAGAACCTGTAGATGTAAGGTATCATGGATAGTATATTAAAAAGAGGCATCTAAAATCAATTGCTGTCATGTTCCTCTGGATTACCTTCTTATCTAGATCTGACAGCTAATTCAGACATCAGTGCATGCACTTCAGCTTCTTAAAAGAAGCTGATGTGACCCATCTACAATCCTGGAATGAATAAACAGCTGATCGTAGGAATGAAAAAAGGTTCAGAATGAAATATATAGAAATTACATGAATTCACTGATGAATGTATGCTTGTAAAAGCACAAAGAAGATGAAAGTCCCTGCCCTGAAATGTTGACAATCTAAGAGCCCATTTTTTAGTTCCTTGCTCTGAAAAATTCTCATATAACTCAGGCCTGGAGGATTAGGCCTTTCAATAGAATTGATGTTCATCAGTACCAGGTTCTCAACAGTGAATTATTGTAATCAATATCTGAAAAAGTGTCTTTCCTTGTCAAATTCTGAACACAGACACCATGCCAGAATCTTGCAGTTGTTCAGAATGAAAGCATTCTGCAAGTATCACATTAAAGTTTGCATTGCTGTGTACTCAATGTGGCTGGGCTGTCCAGGATTCAAAAGTAGGATTCAATAATTTCCAGCTCAGTTGTGCTATATAGGCACAGCTCAGAGCACAGAGCAGGGTTGGAGTTGCGCTGCCTCAAGTGGAGTACTGGGAGACATCCTAGGGCTGCCAGTTTAGGCTGGATGTATTCCTGGAGATTTCATCACATGATAATGTTTAATTCCTGGAGACTCCAGGACACACCCTGGAGAGTTGGCAACATTAACACATCTTACTCTTGAAAACCTGAAATCCTCCCTGATCTCCCCACACATAGGGGAAGCGCATGGTTGTTCCTTACCACAGCTGAAGTGTTGGGTCTGCTCTGTGGCCCTGCTTCCTTCCCACTCCGACCTCTCCCAATCTTCGGTGTTGCAGCAGTGCTATATAAAAAGAAAGAGAGAGAGCCATATATAGAGACTGTCAATATGAATAGCTCCATCTACTGAAACACAAGAATTTGCAGCATTGTTCATAAATTGGTAGGTTCAACAATGTGGTCATGTACTGAGAATGGCATCTTCTTAACATTGTATGACGGCCTCCTGGCAACAGGAAGCAGCAGGTCCAGTGTTCCCCTGAGTGCAAAGACAGCCTGTCTCTTCCACAGGCCATGCAAATGCCAAGATAATACCAGGTTATTCTCCTCCCTGTATATCAACATAAAAGCCAGGCGCAATCTGGCCCATAAATATTTTCTGAATGCCTGTATTATAAATGTAGCTAAAATCCACTAGTTAGCTTGGATGGGTAGGAATGGTGTCCCTAGCCTCTGTTTGTCTGTAAATGGATGACAAGAGGGGGACCACATGAGGATTGCCATCTTAAATACTGTCTCCAGAGTCAAAAAGTTTATACAGGTAAAAAGGGGATTTCAGATTTGCAGAAGCTCCTGATATTTTCCAGATTTTTTGTTCAGCAGGTGAAACTAACCCTCTGTTCAAAGGCCTTGTGTTGGTCTGACCTTCACCCAAAGTAAGTGAGCAATCCTATGATGGTTTTATGTAAATATTTTCAATCAAAACATCAACCAGCAGTGGAATATGAGATACATGTCCTTTTCTAAGCCCATAGAGATTGTGGTATTTTAGGGTGCAACTACACTGCAGGGCTTAACTCAAAATAAGCTACGCAAATTGAGCTACATCAATTACGTATCTTATTTCAAAATAGCTTATTTTGAAATAGGGAGCGTCTACAAAGCACTTATTTTGAAATAGAGCACTCTTCCTCTGACTTCCCTTACTCTTCATACAATGTGGGTTACAGGAGTTGGAATAAGAAGTCTTCCAGCTTGACAGTATCTTGACACTATTTCAAAATAACTGCCTGCTGTACAGATGTGGAGTTATTTTGGAATAGCATGAGTTATTTCGAAATAGTGTTGCAATGTACACGTACCCTAAGGCACAGCAGCTATGGGCAATGCTTTTCAATGGTAACTACTGTTTTCTTTCAAATACTAGGAGATTCCAAATGTTCACAAGTGAACATTTACTGAGGGAAAGCGCTATGACACAGCTCCATGTACCAACTTCTGCAATACTCCAGATGTGTGCTCTAAACAGAGAATAGAGAGGGGACAATTGACATAAATCTTGTAAAAATGTCAAAACTAATGCAGTCCATATCAAATCACCACATAAGAAAGGCAGGTTTGCAATAAAAAGAAACCAGCAACTTGACCATTATTTTGCAGATTTATACCATAAAGTCTTATGAATGTGGAACTCTATGGAGATCCTTTATAGAAACTATATTACATGTCTTATTATTGTTAGCTTAGCTAGAGACAGCACATGGATTTGACTTTGTACAGCCTGGCAAATGAAGTTAGATCTTCACATGTTCATATAATCTGAAATTTCTGAAGTGCACACAAGTAAAAAAGCCAGTATCAGTATTAACAATAAATTTAAACAGATTGTAACATATTCCACAGTAAAAAACAAACAAACAAAAAACACACCTGAATGTTTTAGCAGTAAAAAAAAAACCTGTGCCAATCGAGGAATAAAAGACACTGGCCCTGATTCTCATCTCACACTTGAAGTAACTTCATCCTTGGTTCAAGGTCAGCATCAGGCCCCTCCTTTCACTCCCAGAAAAAAATGGCAAAAAGAATACACCCATACATTTTAGAGCTGCTGACCACAGAGCTCTTCTTTGAATTTTTTGATACATTAAACTAGCCAGGTCTGAAGTGGAGATGTATAAACAGCAAGTTTTTCCTGCTTAGGGTAAATCTTTCTAAAAACATTTTTTTACTATTCCATATAGTTATTTGAAAATGATTAGAATAAGTGAGAAGCTGTTCAAACTATCTTCAATTGCAAGTACTAGTTTATTGTGCTTTTGTTTCTATTTTTTATTGTAAGTAATTGCTTTTTGAGAAATCCTTCACTGGAACTGCATGATGCTATTATTTGTGGCCTTCAGCATATTCACATGCAACAACTGAGATTTTGTTCTGATTTTAACGGAATTTTTTTAGTTTGGCTCAGGATGACATTTTCACATATTTGCCCTAGGGTAGTAGAGGGTAATAAGTTTTGTAGGGGGGGCCACTTCACCAATTTTGATAGAGGTCATAAAGCAGCCTCAGAAGGGGTGGGGTCTTATGTGTATGGGGCAGGGCCTTGAGCAGAAGGGGTGGTTCCTTCTAGGCACCACATGACCCTTGTGAGGGGGGAGACGTTGCGTGCTCCTCCGTGGGGCAGGGAGGAGCATGTGAGATCTCTCACCCCTGCTGCACCCTGCTTGGCGCATACAGCAACCACAGGAATCCCCAGCTGTTTGGAACAGCTGGCAGTTCCCTCGGGTGCCGCTCTACCCTGGCAGGGGAGGAGACTTTGCGTGCTATCCCCACCCCCTGGTCTCGACTGGCCTGAGGAGTGTGGGGGCAGTAGGACAGGCCACAGGCCAGATCAAATGGCTTGGTGGGCCAGATGGGCCACCACATGCCTTATCTTGCTCCCCTACCCCACCTCCCTGGCCTAGAGCTAATGTACCATTTCTACACACATCCTAATACACAAAACACTAATACAGCAAAACATATTTTTTTTCTGTGAAGTTAAACTTTAGTGTTTGAAGAAGACAGGAACCACCTTGAGGGAAAACCCATAAAAAGAAGTCAATTGTACAAAACTATGGAAAACATATTTTCCATTTGTTTGTGAGTGATGCATTCCAACCATGTCAGTCACATTGTTAATTGCTACTCCCTCTACATTTATGAATCTTTCAGAGCTGAACTTTGATGTCACATTTTTAATTTGCATTGAAGGTGAGTTTTATTCTGCACAGACGCTTGGCTCTATTTTTTTGAGCATATGGTGTACAGAATAACAGGACTTAATGAAAAACATAAGGGAAGATAAAAGTGACTCAAAAAACTGTTTCTCAACCATTATGTCTAATAGTGGGATGGAGTTCCTATCTCTGCAAGGGTTTAAGCCTAGAATTCAGTGCAAGGATCATTTAAACATTAAATAGAAATATTGTATGCATGGTGAAAAAATGCAACAATTGGGAAAACCTGTTATCCTGTATATCAGGGATGATGCAAGGCCAGTGTCTACTCTTGTACAATTATCATACTTCCAATATGAAAATGCAAGATCATTGCAACATCAGTTAACTTTTTTCATAATCCTTGTAATCTCAAGTAATACATGAGTTTGGTTTATATTCTATTATTGTTATTTAAGTTATCAATAAAGCCCCAAGTAGGGAGTAAATTTTATAGAGTATGGGTAATTTCTTCATGGCAGGATAGAACAAATTTCATCTATTTATTCCTTCATAACATAGAGATGAGATATCTCCCACATTATCTGGTATCCCTGAGGAAGTAGATGAAGCCTGTTCTCTTCATTCACTTGAAACAAGACTAAGTAACTCGAAGATATATTATATAGAACAAGCCTGCATGGACAAGGAGATGAAGAAATCCTATTAGGATGTGCCATCTATTTTCACTTTTTGGTGATCTTATGAAGACTGATACAAAGCAGGAAGTGATACAGGAAAGTATGATACAAGTGTAAAATTGCACTTGAGGAAATGAGCAACTGCTGAGATCAGCATGGAATATTTGATGGAATTAGTCCTCTCCTTCATTGGTATGTAGATCCACAAATATATACTTGATAATTATGTTCCTGTTCCCTTCATTATTTTTTAGTTGAGCTATACTTATTCTCTGTATTTTTAGATAGCACATGCAGTACACAAAGATTTAAGACGGTATGAGCCACATAAAAATGGAGATACTGCTCTTATTCCTTTTTCCAGACATTAAAGAAAAAAATCTCTTAAGAGAGTCAATGATCTTCAGACACTATGTCAGGACTCCAGTATTGAACTCAGGCCCACAACCAGTAGCTTTAGCTGATGAGCCACAGCAATACATTTAACTGGCATCCTTGACTGATAGCCTTAATGACAGAGACCACAGCAGCTACACCCCAGAATCCTGCTTGGATACATAGACAGCACTCTCACTGTGTACCTGAGTATACAAAAGCCCCCAACAGAAAGAGCTGTCTGCAGTATTCCCCAGACCATCTTGACTGACTCTACCTTTTTTACCTCCCTAACCCCAACTTGTCACTCTATCTGACCTCATCTCCCCAATCTACTGACTCAGCACCTTGTATTGGAGCTTCCTGAATTGCCCTGGACAGTGTTCGATAGGGATTGACATGCTGGCAGCCAAACTGCCCCCCACAAACTTGAATACTACACAAACTTGACTACTGACTTACCTCACATCCACCTTGGCCACAGGGCATTACATATCTCAGTCTGCAAATATCAAACCTTAAATATTTTTTTCCATAATGTATTTTGCTTCTGGAGCCCTCCAATGCTCTGAAGTACCTCCTACTTTTTTTTTCCACATACATCCTACCAGAGTGAAGTTGACAGCTAGCACTAATTTCAGCCTCTGTGTATCCTTCCTCCATTTGACATGTTATGCCTTGGCCTCTCATCAACTTTACTTCTTGTTCATGGTTATACTTTTTCAGCCCTCTGCACTAGTCTATGACCCAGATCACTCCATTTTGCAGCCATAACCATGGTAGACAGTATAGGGGATGGATGGAACACAATATTCCCCCTTTTCTGAGTTTTCCATGGATTGGTCTACACATGGATATTAGTCCCCCTCCACAAGACCATTTAGATAGCTGTTCTCCTTCCAAACCCCATAGATCCTGGGAGAATCAGCAGTAGGTGTTGCTGGCAAGAGTAAGTCTGAGGTCCGGCACTGGGTTCTCAAAGTACAAAGACATGCTACACAGGTGTCTGTCAAACACAAGCAGTTTATTTCCTGACAGCTATCAGCTGTGCCCCTTAACTAAAAGAACAACATGATAGGAAAAGCGGCATTTCTTACATCCCTTCTGATAGCCGGGGAACCCATTTCAGCCGCGGATGAAGTGGGAGACTGTCTCAGCTTCCAAGGCGCCTGTACCCAAAGCCCATCTGTGAGAACCAAATTGCTGTGCTCTGGTACAGCTTTAAATACTGTGTCTCTACCTTGTTTGTGGCAGTTTGGAAATTTCCAGGGGTTACTCATTGCTTGTTATAGTATGGCTCAGCTGTACTGCTTGTCCTTTGACTTTGTTTGACATTTAGGTAAACAAGATTGTTATGTTCCCTCCCTTATCTACAATTCATCCTTGCTACAATGGCATATGTTCCTAGAGGCTTGCTTCTGGCTTATCAGTAGGGAATGGGGGGGGGGGGGGGAAGGAGTAAATGGGAAAGGGGAAAGAATGCAGGCCTTACAGCCCTATACTTCACACATACAGAGTTCTTCTGCAATTGACCCCTACAGGAGATCAGGAATGCTTACCCAGCTTCAGGAAATCTATGTACTCTTCATTCTGTCTGAACATTCTGGCACTGCATCAACTCAACTCCAAAATATGAAAAATCAGACTAACTAGTATTTACTATTCATATCTGTGCGTATCTAGTACCTGAAAACTTTTAGAAGGCTATATATGGCTTTGTCCTGGAGGTTGCCTTAGTAATAATTGTCAGACTCCCACACTTTTCTTCTGAGTGAGAGCTGAGTCTCCAGGGCATAAGTGTGAACCTTTCACAATTCTTACACTATTCTAGTCTTACACTTTTTAGAAATATTATTTTCATCCTTGTTTTAAAACTGATGTTGCCTTTTCAAGGTCATGATAAATGCTCGTTCCAAGCAAAAAATTAAAGGTCTAAAAATTGGACACAAAACAAGCTCGCATGACAAAGCTCTAATCACATAACGAATGTATTAAGCACTGGAATTTTGAATGAGCAGGTCAGGGGGTGATCTTTGTACCTACATTACAAAGCTGTTTAAAAGTGCTGATAATTCAATGCTTGCTCAGCCTAAATGCAGGAAATGGAGCAAAACTGGTACAAAAAAAAATCCTGAAGCATTATAAGGAACGGAGTTATTTCAAGATTCCCCCCTTTGTAATGAGATGAATCTTAGTGTAACCTCTCTGATCCCTTAACCATACAAAATGCAGTAACATTTGGATGTAAAGTAAAAGTTGAATTTAGAACTTTATTACATTTACATGTGATGGAATAAAGTCCACACAAAACGAGTGAGTTTACAGTATGTGCATAATCCCTACAAAGTCTGAGATTCGTAAAAATATATGAGCTGAAGCAATTTATTTCTTAAATTATTTCTCCATCCAGCACAGCTATCCCTTAGGCAGCTATCCCCTGTGCTATCAGCTGAATAAGTCATTTCATGTTCTTGCATCAGATATGCATCTCGTACCACAACTCTAGAAAGTAGAATAGTTGGTATCCATATGAGAAGCAATGGTAGGATGCTAGCCTGACATATCTCAATTTTGGGGGGGAAGGGAGAATGGCAGGAAAATTGGAAGGATATGCAAGTCATTGGGAGTGAAAACAAATATTGTTTGGGTCTTACAGACTAGGAACATGTTTGGCAGACAGAGCCTAAAGAACAAAATACAGGACTATGTAGCACTTTAAAGACTAACAAGATGGTTTATTAGATGATGAGCTTTTGTGGGCCAGACCCACTTCCTCAGATCAAGTAGTGTGACTATTTTCTTCCACTACTTGATCTGAGGAAGTGGGTCTGGCCCACGAAAGCTCATCATCTAATAAACCATCTTGTTAGTCTTTAAAGTGCTACATAGTCCTGTATTTTGTTTCAGCTACACCAGACTAACACGGCTACATTTCTATCACCATTCTACATGCAGAGCCTAAGGAGTAAGTTCTGCCTTGTGAATCAGATGGCATCAGAAAATGAGAACAGAAAGTGGCACCCTGGTAGGCCAATCGCTCTCACTGAAATAAGTGGATATGAGTCCTTGATAAGGGATGTACAAGGAGACAGCCAATTTTCTTGGTCTCCTGTCCTGAGTGCCAACAAGTGTCTCTAAAATTAAACTTCAAATCTCCCTTAACTCCCATGGCCTTTACCTTTACCTGATGTGTGCAAAGTGAGCTATGCACACAGAAAAGAATTTTGAAAAAATATGAGAAGACACCAGTATATTTGAGTTATATCATGTTACGGGGCTTATTATTTTGAGGTCATTTCTCCGAGGCTAGGAACTGTTCAGCCTGTGACCAGAGTTATTTCAACTGTTCAGATGAGTCAAGCTCTCTGTCAAGGTGATCACAGAATAACAGGCAAATTTCATGTCTCATCTCGCTTGGTTGGTTTAAGACTAGTGAAGATTAGATTGTTTCCTATGTCAGTTTCCCATCCTCAGACCAATAACTTACATGAGAGGTTCATTATGTTCCTCACAGTTAAGCGGAGAAATTTGTGACAACAGATATAAAAGGTTGGGGCCAACTCCTCCCTTACCCTTCTCTTCTTAGTTTGTGAGGTACCACAGGTCTTAAAGGTTCCTCACCCTCCATTTAACTACTATATGAAATAGTGTATCCTATTAATTGGGCATGCAAGGCTATGGCCCAAGCCAAAGAAACTCAGACTGGGCCGCATAACAACGATCTTAAGAGAGTGAATTTCACCCTGGAGAGTGAATCCTCCTCTTAATTTTCAAAAGCACCTATATATAGAACAGTGTCTTACAAAAGCTGTTGCTGCTAAAAGAAGTAAGTGCTGTCCATTTCTTGAAGGATTACTACAAATATATGTATCTTCATCTGCTTATATGTGATTCAAGAGCAATTCAGGGCCTTTATGAAAGGTCTTTTTTACTTTTTCAGTTCTCTAAATAACTAGTCAGATCTTTAAGAGATCTGTATCAAAAAAGCGGCTCCGAGTTGTTTTGCAGGAAAGTAGGGCAAAAGCACACGTATCTGACAGCCTGCATAGAGAGAGAGATCTGCTAGATTTCAGAGTACTTTAAAGACATGCATTTTGCATATTACAGGATTCTGGATATTGCAGTTGTCCCGGATGGTAAATGTGCCAGCTAGCAAAAAGCATGGCTTATTAGAAAACACCACGATTAAAGTTACTAACTATCAATTAAACAGTCTCTAAAGATGAGAGGATTGTTTCCCAAAGATATGGTATTGATTCTATCTGACTATAAGTATGAAAAAAGTATCTGGCTGACAAGATGCCACTAAAAGGTAAGGATTCTATGGCTAGAAAAGTCACTTCAGAGGAGAAACAGGGGAATGGGTTGTAACAATCTGTAATCTCCAATCAAGAAGCCTCATGTAGCACATGGCCTTTGTTCCATCAGTAAAAATGATCCCTTAGACTCGGAGAAAATGAAAACTTATTGCAGTGATAGGAAATCTGACAGTGGCAAATGCTACTTGCACTTTTTTGCAGGAAGAATGGAAACCCCCCACAGGCTAGCAAGAATAACAAGCTTTCAGTCAATGCAACTGCAGAAGGATTTGAAGCTGTCATTTTGCAAGGTGAAAGCCCGGTGGTATATGCCTCTAAAGTAATGGGAAAAGATACAGCAGAAATTGAGGAAAGATTGCTTTAAGCGTTTTTATTAATACAAACATACATAGTATCTTATCTTGATTATCCAACTCCAGTTAAGAAAAACTCCCCATAAAATGAAAGTAGGCTAGGTTCCCCAAGGTCTGAAGAGCCAGTTGAAGAAGGCAGAAGGATGAGCTCAAGGACAGAGCAAAAGAATTACATTATGTACCATTGAATAGGTTCTTTATCCCGACAGGAGCAAAGCAGAGCTCTGACCTCCCACAATAGATGTTTCGACAGTGAAAAATGAGTAATCTTACTCAAGACATAAATACGTAGATCCTGAAATAATTTGAGATGTCTCGTCATAGGTCACATAGGGCCATGTTGGCACAGTGAGCTAGAACCATGGTAGCCTAAATTGAAGTTGCCAAGTACAATAAGCCTAAGCAACTCAAGGAGTACACAGAAAATATCCAGGGAAAAAACAGGCAGGCAAACCTCATCATTTAATGCCTTCTTCATGGTATGAAGCTAAAATTTTCTGAGGGAATCTATACAACTAAAAATAAGTGATAATAAGTGGAAATTGTGACAACACCTTTTGGAGGCAAGATACTACAAATGTACTATACATTTGAGAGAGCTTGTCTGTCTGTCCATTTGTATGTTCAAGAACTCCTAAGCAGTAAGAGATAAGATCACCAGATTTGGAATACAGCTTCCTCTTTTCATAACTTAGAGCAAGGCAAGGGTTTGTTTGTGCCAGGAAAATGAGATGAGCCTGGAATGGAATTGCTTCTCAGAAAACCATGCAGAAAAGAGACAATCACTAGGCAGGTGAAAGGGGCTGGCCTCCCATCCCCCAGATGCCCTTTGGGGAGGGCATCTTGGGGGGGCAAAGCTCCCTCTCCCACACACCTGATTCATAAGGGGACATTGGTGGCTGTTTCCCCTCATTCCCAGATGAAGGCTAAACACAGTTTGTTTCATTCCTCACTCAGGATGCAGACGAACCTGGACCTGCCCCAGCAGGGGACATGCACCCGTCCTCTGGCTGTGTCCACTTGTGCTGCAGTGGCCATGGACAGGCCGTTCTCACCTGGCCCCAAGCTGCTGTGGTGACAGAGGGCTAAGATAGTCCTCCCTCCCTGGGGCAGCCTGCACACTGAACTCTTCATCCCAACCCCACCCCACAGCAGTGATTTTCATATTATTTTCCAAAAACCAAAAACTGAGTTAAGGGCCTGAGCAACTCCAGGTAGATCTTCTAGTAACTCATAAAACATGTAAGGGCAATAAGAAATGTGAAGGGAGACTAAGGCATGTGATGGCACAGAGTATGCATACTTTCTTCCTGTTGATACAAAAGAGGATTATACACATGTATGAAGAATAGATCCCATAGAATCCAAGTGTGAAAGGCTCTATAAATACAAACAGAACACGACAAAGGCATTAAAACCACATATGTTCCCTAAGCCATCTTTATCCAAAGTTGGTAAAGTTTTCTTTGAGTTCATTGGGAAGGATTGTGCGGCTAGACTAAACTCCATTTCAAAAGTGATATGCTGCATAATACAGTACATCAAATAACACTGTAATAATGCATTCTACATGCCAGCGTGCATGCCATAACACTACAGATGAATGAATAATAGAACACTCCACCCTGGAATGACTTGATTATGAGCAATGCTGAGCACCATTGACTATAATGGAAGTTGTAGGTGCCTCAGAGATGAGGCCCTAAGATAGGCTCAGTCCATCCACTTTCTTTTTGTAAAATACAAGCTTCAAAACAAGAGACAGTTCCCCCAGGCCTCATCTCCAGCAACTGAGTTGTCATTATTCTCTCATTTACAATTTGTATATCTGGTTTCTGCTGGCACTTGACTCTTAAAAACTATGCACTGTGCATCCACCTGGAGATGGGGGCGGGGAGAAATAAGAGGCACTGCATGTGATGTAATTAGGCTGCAGCTTTATTCACTTAAAAATATCTGCATGAACCCAGAATCAAAATATACAATTGGGAATGCCTGTTGGCTCCCCACTATGCCAGAATTAAGAGCCCCAAATCCCTTTCCTTGGGTCCCTTAAATGGGGCTATAAAACTAAAGGGGTGAGCTCGCTATTGTACAAAACAGAAGCCCCATTTTACTCTAGTCCATTTTCTCTGACAACCATATTCCTTCCATATTGGTTACTTGCCCTGGACCTCTGCCAAAAGGAGGCACCAATAAAATGCTAGGATGCCTCTCACCCATTACCCCCGATCCCAACTATTCACAGATCTCTTCCTCATTTAAAAACCTAGATGGCCCTTATTTGCCTTCAGTGTCCATTCCCAAGCTACCAAAGAGTGGAGAAGGTGCATCACCCTTCTTTTCATGCCGGCTCAGAGCTGCCTCTCTTTCTAAACTCAAATGATCTAAAGACTCTTCCAATGCACCCTGTATAGAATACTGTGCCTGCAAATCCACACCACCACCCACTTCTCACATTTTCAAGATCCTGAAAATGGAAATAAAAGAAAATTTACTCTGGTTTTCTACCTGGGTCTCATGTACATCCTGTATGTACTTGAATTAGGGATATGAAAGACTAGTCGACTATCTGATAAGCAAAAGCTTATCGGATAGTCGATACACTAGTTGGCTAGTCACTTCCCCTCTTGCTGCCTCTATCAGAAAGAGGCAGCAAGAGGAGGGAAAAGGAGAGGAGGCTTCAGAGGGCAGTGCTGCATGGAGCCAGGGCTAGCTGGGGACTTCCCGGCTGACCCTGGCTCCACTCAGTACTGAAGCTATGAAACGCCACGGGGACAACATTTATTTTCAATTCTCCAATGAACTTATGATGAAGATGGGCCAAACTCCCAGGCCAAATACTCCTTAAATTTAGTTTGTATGACATTTAAAACCAGGTCTGGATTTAAATCATCACTAATCGATATTTTGCCAACTCGTTTTTGTTGACCCTCTGCCTTCTGAAAAGACACAAACTAGATAAAAGAGAAATTAAATGAAAAAGACATCAGATTAGAGTAATAGAATTTAAGGCCAGAAAGGCTACCAGATCATCTAGTCCAGTGTTTCTCAACCAGTGGTACGAGTACCCTTAGGTATGAGTATGCGAGAGAAGTCTGGGGGCGTACATCAACAGAACCGAAATTTGGAGAAAACTGATTTTTTTGTTTTAAGTTTTACAACACTTTATTATTTTTGTACTTTTTACACCCAAAAATGTCATTGCCTGCACAGCTATGATTAAGTTGTATAAAGAAATGTGTTTCGATGGTAGAAAAAAAATGTGTGTGTCTGAAAACTGTAGGTACTGGGGGTCCTTTTTTTATTTTTGAAAGGGGGTATTTTATAAAAAAAAGGTAGAGAAAAAATGATCTAGTCAGATCTTCTGTACATCACAGACCACCAACACTACCCAACACCCATGCAGTAAATCTAACAACTAAAACAAGATCCAAGTATTAATACTCACAGGAAATGATTATGTGACCCGGGCAGAGAATAGGAAGGACCAAGGGATATCAGTGCTTGAGTCTCCTACAATGTCAGGGAAATAATTAAATAAAATATACTCCAATAATCCTGGAATCTATACCCACACACTGCAGAGAAAGGCAAAAAAAAAAAAAACAACGTCAGATGATTAAAAAGAGTTCGCTTGTTTCAAGTATTGAAGTTTCACAACCCATTCAAGCAATTTTATCTTTGGAGCATTATAGATTGTGAAAAGGTAGTCAATCACATGGGACATGCTCTCTTCCTTGTTTCCAGCTCAGGAAAAAGAGTACAGGTGGGAGAAGGAGGATGAAATGAAAGGATAAAGTAGACATAAGGCAAAATTTTCAAAGGCTTCCAAGTCTTTTAGGTGCCTTTGAAAATGTTTGCCTAGTATGATTCACTTTTAAGAAAACACAGAGCACCAAACTCTAAAGCCAGGTCTACACTAAAGGGGAAAGTTGATTTAAGATACGCAACTCCAGCTACATTAATTATGTAGCTAGAGTCAACGTATCTTAAATCATGTTTCTGCACTATCCACATACTGGAAGGTTGACTGGAGCAAATGCTCCCATCAACTTTCCTTACTCCTCATGACCATCAGGACCATCAGCACTGACAAGGGCAACCTCTCAGTTTGAATTAGCAGGTCTCCACTAGACCTGCTAATTCGAACACTGGAAGATCAACTGTGGCAGGTCAATCTTTCATGTAGTTTGGACATGGCCTAAGGGACCACGGACTAGAACTCTAGTCTGCAGAATCTGGGACAGTTAATGGTCACACAGTGTCACTGGGAGCCCATATTTGGAACTCCAGTCAGGGCACACTATTAAGAGTAGGTGCCATAGGAAGGACCATCAAAAGGAACCAGAGAGACAGAATCCTGTGGCCCTCTAATGAGCCAACCCTCTTAAACCACAGGAAGTTGTCTGGACAACCATACAGACTTTGGCCTGCTTTGACTCCAGACTTTGCCATGTCTCCTGCTCACTTGTCTCCAATTAAGTCCTGATACTGACCCTTGTCCTCTGATTCCATCTTGGCACTACTGCTGACCTCTAGCCTCTAGTCCTGGCCTGACTCTATGACTCCTACTCTTGCCTACTCAAGCTTACTTTTGAGATTCCTCCAATTCATGGTCAGGGGTCCAGAACCTCTGTACTGACCCCAGCCCCACTATGGCTATTAAATCAGACCACCTAGGCCTTGGCCCCTTCACAAACACAATTAGAAACATATAGAACCTTTTACAGTACTAATATTCCTTTCCCATATAAAAGCTTGTTACAGTTCTAAGAGGGAAATTGGCCCAGGTGATTGCTAGGGTTTGGGAAAATATCCATGAGACAATCTCTTTAATTAATCACAGAAAAGTATTTGAAAAACTCCAAGAACTCTTGTTTTAAAATAATCCTGAGGTAATAATAGAAGAAATCTTATTTTAAAAAACCTATTACCATTCCAAACAGTTGTCAGTCATGCAGATGATTGAGTGAATGGGACTCTGGAGCAATAAATGATAATACTTAATACGATTATTAAAACAATGAGGAGTCCTGTGGCTCCTTAAAGACTAACAGATTTTATCTGGGCATAAACTTTCATGGGCAAAAACCGAATTTGTCAGATGGTTTTTGCAGATGCAGAGTAACTCAGCTTTCCCTCTGATATATGTCACCAATAAAATAATAATAATTTCTAACAATATATGCAGTTCAAAGATAGACACTTTTCTGCTTAAAACCTGGTAGATTAGATCTGACTAAACCAGTAGTAGGTAATAGCGAGCAACTGAGAGTTAGTTCAGGAGATGTAATTCCAGACTCCAGATGAAATGCTCATATCAAAGTAGTAACAACAGAAGGAAAAGTACTGAGAACTACAAGTTGAAATATAATAAGCAGGCTCTCTCAATGTATGAAGAATGCATTTTGACAGATGAACAAGAGGAAGAATAATTCTATCATCTGTTTGGAGTGTCTGAGATTGACAAAGCTGACCTCCTACACTATATTTATATCTGAAAAAATGTCTAAGCAATATTTTAGCAACATGGTTTCTCTTTATCTGTTTTCTAACGCAACAAAAAATATATATTAAAAGTGTATGAAAGATCTGATTTTTATTTGCTAATTTATTTGGATATATTTTTGGAAGGGAAATGGGGATTAGAATAATTAATTATTGCATATAAAGACTGTCCTGAAGAAAATCCCCAAATGCCTATATGGTATCACCTTAAAAGCTCTTGGATCAGATTTGACTCCATATTTAGCAGGTTTTCTCATTTTTAATGTAATAAATCTGTCTAAGTTTGCTAATTCAATTTAATGGCTATTAGTGGTTAGTCTTTCCACAGCACTGCCCGAAAACTAACCATATACCATCTAGTTATTATTCTCAAAGGGTATGTCTACATTTGCACCTTAGTTCGCACTAGGGATGCAAATGCAGGCATTCGAAATTGCTAATGAAGCGGGGATTTAAATATCCCGCACTTCATTAGCATGCTCTTGCCAGCACGCTAGTTCGAATCACAGCTGATTCGAACCAGGAAGTGTGTGCAAGGATGCATTAGTTCGAACCAACCCCCTTGGTTCGAACAAACGTTACTCCTCAAAATGATAATACTCCTCAAAATGAGGAGTAACGTTAGTTAGAACCAAAGGGGTTGGTTCGAACTAACGCGTCCCAGTGCGCACTTCCTGGTTCGAATCAGCTGTGATTCGAACTAGAGCACCAGTGAGATCATGCTAATGAAGTGTGGGATATTTAAATCCCCGCTTCATTAGCAATTTCAAAGGCCTGCATTTGCATCCCTAGTTCAAACTAGGGTGCAAGTATAGACATACCCAAAGATTTTAATTTTCAGGGGTGTATGGAAACATGTAGGTTTGCAGCCTTCATTTTTCTGTGCTTTTTGAGTTTCAGTGAATATAAAAATAAAGAAAAAATTAGTCAGCATTGCTGCATATTATTATCTAGTATCATAGACAAAATCAGGCCATCCTGCACATTTTAGATCACTTTCAGGTGAAATTTTCAATTGGGCACAGATTTTACAAAACTTTATAAACTTTTGAAGAAACTTGGTCTGAGTTCCCAATATATTATAAAATCCCAAACTAAGCATCGTGTGGTTTCAATTTTTGTTTTGAATACTTGGCCTGAAAATCCTCATGCTTTGCCTCAGGGCAAGCAATGATTTTTGTTGTGGAAATTTTGAACCAAATAAGTCATGACATTTCTGAGTTACAAGGCTCTGCAAAATTAACATATCTTGGAATTCTACAAAAAAAGAACCTAAGATATTTTGTGAAATCACCTACAATGCATAATAAAAGGCTTTTATTATTTCAAATTTCCTAGGCATTTAGAATGAATATATAGAAGATTTTTATTGTTTACTTGTTTTTAAATCTAACTCTAGAGTTATTTTAAGTTTAATTGCAAGTTCTTTATGCATGAATAACTACACTAGGGAACTGGCTGCATATCTGAATCCTTGCAAAAAATGATCATGTGTCAGCCAATCTGCAGCAAAATAACTTTCACTCTGAGAATTGTTTCAAAGTCAGTAGGCCTGACTCTCCAATGTCCTCTGCATGCTTTACTTTGCTCTAGCTGGTTAAAGTGTATATAATCCTACTTCAAATGAGATTGTATGAAACGAGGTTTACAGGAGCGGTTGACAAAGGCTTCCCTTGTCGACCGATCCGCGTCTTAACTCACACGCTGTGCCGATGATCAGCTGAGCTGGCACAGCGCAGCGACCATTTTTATTTTAATGAAGCCGGGGATATTTAAATCCCCACTTCATTGACTATGTCGGGTAGCCTATTTTACATGCCTCTGTCAGCAGATGCATGTAATCTAGACGTACCCTTAGAACTGGACCTCAAGATGTCTTCTAGTCCAGTCCCAACAATCAAGGCAGGACTGAGTATTATCATTCTAGACCATCTCTTACAGGTGTTTTATCTATCCTATTCTTTAAAATCTCCAGTGAATCTCTCCTGTCTTCCATGATTTTTCAAAAATAATAGCTAATGACTCAGATACCTCAAGATGGCTCCATGAGTATTCTAGGATGCATTTCATCAGGCCCTGGTGATTTGAAGACATCTAACTTTTCTAAGTAATTTTAACTTGTTCTTTTCATATTTTAACTTCTGATCCTACCCCATTTTCACTGGCATTCACTACGTTAGGCACCCAGTCACTACCATTAAGCACCTCTGCCATTTCCACTTTTTCTGTTATTGTTTCTCCTTCATTGAGCAATGGGCCTACCCTGTCCTGGGTCTTCCTCTTGCTTCTAATATAATTGTAGAATGTTTGCTGGTTATGCTTTATGTCTCTGTCTAGTTTGAGCTCATTTTGTGCCTTCGCCTTTCTAATTTTGTCCCTACATACTTGTGTGATTTGTTTATATTCATCCTTTGTACTTTGTCCCAGTTCATGCTTTTTATAGGACTCTCTTTTGATTTTTAGAGCAGGAGCTGTCCGGCATTATGAGCTTCCACAGAGAGATGGTGACGCATTTCTGAATGGGGATAGCGGGTCTCAGTTGGGTGTCTTGTCACCTGAGAATGAGGGTGAGCCACTCACAGAGCTCAAGGAAGGTGGCCTTCTGCATATGGAAGTTCTGAAGCCACTGCTGGTCGTCCCATAGCTGAAGGATGAAGTGGTCCCACCAGTCAGAACTGGTCTCCCTCTGCCAGAAGCAGCATTTCATGGTGTCCAGGGGATTGAGGGGCATGTGCAGGAGTGCCAGGACTTGGGTGAACAGGGCCTACAGTCCAGGCTGGTCCTCATCCTGCTGCAGCAGCATGCGGCACAACACAAGGCTCATGAGCCTGGCACTACTTTGCAGCAGCTCCAGCTCCATGCTTTGAGTGGTGTGATATCCACAAGGGCAATCAGAGCACATGGCATCCATTTTGTGTCCCGCGAGGGGGGAGACAGTGGAGGAACAGCATGTGAGATGCAGCAGTAGAGAGGAGCCCCAAAAGCACACATCACAGCTTGTCTGACCAAGCAGCCACAGGAAATATCAGCCCTACTGGTGCCCACCCCAGAGTGCTTCCAGGTGCTCTAAGTCTGAGACAGGCTCCAATCAGTGTGAACATACTATTTCTAAATAATTCTGACTAATTTCGATGTTCCCCATAGCGGGGACATGCTATTTTGATTTTGTTAAATTTGGAGCTAGTTCTTCAAATTTAGTTATTTCAAAATATTTTCCTAGTGTAGACATGCCCCTTGAGTGCTCCTTTGGCATTTCTGTTATATAGCAGCCCCACTGATTGTTGGCAGGCTTCCTGCATCCCCTCAGAGAGAGGTAGATTATGTATGGTGATAGGAGAATCCCCCCCTTCAGTGTAAGTAGCATTTACACTGAAGCACTACGATGGCACAACCACTATGATGCTGCAACTATTTAAGTGTAGACATAGCCAGAGTTTCTGCCTGGAACTTTCTCCTGCTCCTCATGCCTGGCTTCTTTCTACCATTTTAAACAAACAATTAAAAGATCTTTGCTTGTACAAGGCTAACATCCATAATGTTATCAAACTATTTCTGTAGATAGAAATTACATGTTTTAGCTATCCTCTAATTAAGTCCTTACTCAATAACCTGCAATGGCTCTTTCTGAGCAAACAGGAACAAATGAGTTAATACAACATGTAATTAGGAAGTTTTTTAAATGCCCAATATTCACTACATCATTTCATTATGTAATTAGGGAGTTATCAATGTGAATTCTTGACATGATAGACTAATGGCTCCTATCATGTCAAGGCTTAGAGAAGATTAGTTTACAGATCTGACCTCTGACATTCTAGATTATTATGTACAAAATGCTTCAGAAATGAGCAGCTCTCCAGTTTATACTGTAAAAATGCAAGAAAGCACCCTTAATATAAATATTGGTTAATAAATACTGCGATTTTCCACTCCTGTGGACTTCTCTGCAGATTGGGCAAATATTCAAATTTGAAAGCATAAATATAGGCACCCAAATCTATATTAAGGCACATTAATACAGTGATCACTATCAAAATGGTTCACTCCCCTGCCCGTAGGCCTTACATCTCTTATTTCCTAGCCATTGAATGGAAAATATCAGTAGAACCAATTAAAGTTTTAAATGTCTAAAGAGTAAATAGTGTAAGCTTTCTACAGATTAAATGTTTGAGGCTTTTTATTCTAGTAATATTCACACTTCCCTGGACCCAAGTTTTAAAGTGCCTAACTTTTCAAATATAGAAGATAACATAGTCCCTATCCCCAAAGACCTTATAATCAAACTAAAAACTATTAAGGGAAAGCGATATAGCACATAAAGCAGAGTGCTCAGGGTGGGATTTGGCTGGTTTCATGTTGGGGTTATGGGGAATGGCTTAGGTTTTGTCTATTTCTATATATTACAGAGGTACATGGATAAGACGGTGGATAGAGAAAGCAACAGAACAGGGGTGGGCAATAATTTTTTGCCAGGGACCACTTCAAAAATTTCTGAAGTGGTCCCAGGCTGCACTGGAAGGGGTGGGACCTCCAGCAGAAGGGGCGTGGCCAGGATACTTCTGGGTACCCCATCCCCAGACCATTATTGGTGGGGGAGCGCCTTTTCCCGCTTGCCCCCCTTCTCCCTAGGTGCCCAGGCCCCTGGCTTGGAGATTTCCCACACTCGCACTACCCCAGGCCAATCAGGGTCTGGGGGCGGGGGAGCATGGGAAGTTTCCTCCAAACCGTCTTTGCCCTGCACAGTGCTTAAAAGCACCACGCGCTCCTGGCAGGGTGGGAGAAGGTTTTGAGCACTCCCCTGCCCGCAGGCCTTAATTGGCCTGGGGGCAGGGTCCTCCACGGGCCAGATCCACCCTCTTGGCGTGCTGCATCCAGCCTGTGGAGGCCCTTTTGTCCACCCCTGCAGTAGAAGATGTGTTAATAGGCAGGAAAGAACAGGAAAATGAAAGAGAGCTGGCAGAGTGAGAGAGAAGGGGAAGCAGAAAAGCCAGGAGTATGGTACTCTAGTAACAGCAGCAATGTAATTAATGCAGCACAGATTTCCAAGAAAGAGCGAGGCAAGTAAATACCTAGGGTCTATGCTAGGCTTGTGCAACCCTCACAGTTAATAGTGTTAGTTGATTCAAACTTCCTGGGACATCCACCTCCTCTGGCCTGAGGACTTTTGGTCGTTGCTCACAGAGGAGGGCAAAGTCTCAGGGACAGTGTCTGCAGGGATGACTGACCGCCTCTCCCTCTGCGTGTTCTCCACAGACTGACCAGTAGGGACTGAGGGGTGAGCCATCCATGCCAGATGCCAGAGCCCAGGGGACCCGAAAGCATGCCAGGGTCCAGGAAGATGTCATGCACCAGCATGTCAGCATCCTGCATGGCATGCAGCAGACCCTGGCACAGAAGATCCGGGAGGTCTCAGAGTGGTAGAACTGTGCTCGGGACCAGCTCATGCAGCGGCATGATAGCATGTGTGCTGTCATAAGAGAAATGATGGCACACCCGCCTGCTGTCACTCCTCCTACCTACCACTCTCCTCTGCCCCATGCTATGCCCATTCCCCCTCCCCCAGTCCTCCATGCAAAGCCTCTGCTCCTTCTCCAAGCAATGCCCATGCCTCTTCCCCAAAAGATGCCTGTGCCCCCTCCCCAAGTGATGCCTATGCCACCTACCCTGACCCTGCTCCAGCCCATCCCCCTGTGGTCCCCAGACCCACCCAACCCCAAGTCCGACAAAGTTCCTGAACCCTAGGTGGCACACCCACACCACTCCGAGGCTCCCTCCCCCTCCTGAACTGTGCCTTGAGGCGGCTGAAGGCACACTCAACCTGGATCCTGGCCCAGTTCAGGCCTGCATTAAATTGATCCTTGTTGGGGTCCAGGTGTCCGGTAAATGGCTTCATTAGCCACAGCATTAGGGGGTACGCTGTGTCCCCACAATGCATAATGGCATCTGCACATCCCCAACCACAAAGTCCCAGCAGGGGAAGAATGTGCCTGCCTCCAGCTTGCCGTAGAGGCTTGAGTTGCCAAAAATGCGGGCATCGTGGGCCCTGCCCAGCCACCCGACAAACATGTCTGTGAACTGTCCATGGTGGTCGACCGGGGCCTGCACCATCATGGAGAAGAAGCCCTTCCTATTGATATACTGGCCACTCAATGCTCAGGTGTGCGGATCAGTATGTGGGTCCCATCTATGGTTCCAGTGTAGTTTGGGAACCCCAGGGCAGCAAATCCAGCCACGACTGAGTCCAGGTCTCCCAGGCAGATGACCCTCCGCAGCTGGACTGAGTTGATGGCCCTCACAACCTGCAGAAGGAGACAAACAAGCACACAAAACAGAATGAGAGGGGGAGTGCCTGAGACCTTGGGAGGTGCCTGTCCCCTTCTCCTCTCCTCCCCTCCCCCAAATACCCCAGGAGCCACTTCCTATGAGGCCACCCCGTAGCAGTAGGGCTGAGAGAGGGCAGGACAGCACAAAACCCTGGGGACGGGGCTTCTCCTTCACTCCCACACCACCCCTCACAACTCCCAACCCCCCTTTCCCAAGGGTCCCCTTTTTCCAGGACTCCCACCCCCCATGCTGGGACTTCAGCCCCAGAGTGCCTTACCTCCATGAGGAGGGCTCTGATGGTGGACTTCCCCACGCCAAACTGGTTGCCCACCAACTGGTAGCTGTCTGGGGTGGTGAACTTCCAGAGGGAGATGGTGACCCACTTCTCCAGGAGGATGGCAGGCTGCAGGTGGGTGTTGTGTCTCCAGAGGGTGGAAGTGAGCCAGGCACACAGTTCCTAAAAGCTGGCCTTCTGCATGCGGACGTTTTGGAGCCACTGATGGTCATCCCACCACTCCATGATTAGCTGGTCCCACCAGTCAGAGCTGGTGTCTAGTCTCCAAAAACACATCTCCACTGTGGGGTGCAATTGCCAGAGTGTAGCTCCCACACTCAGGGAGAGGGTCCCCAGAATGAGCTTGGGGTTGAACTTGGTAGGCACCAGGAAGGCAGCTGGCACAAAGTGCTGCACATCATGGCCATATGGGGCCACTTCATGCCCAGGGCAGCTCCGGCTCCATAGCACACGTGGTATCCAAAAAAAGAACAGCACAACCACAGCAGGCACTGCTAAAGCTTTGCTGTCCCTCGAAGAGGTAGACAAGCATGCAGTAGAAACAGAACAACGGCTGTCCAGGGGGTCCCTTTAAGTGCGTGTCTGCAAGGCTCCGGTACCAGTACTTGGAAGCTAGTGGGAACCTAAAGCCCTGGCTAAAGTAGTTCCGGATGGCCTTTTATGCAAGAAAGTGTCCAATCTGTCTGGATTTTCTCTTTCGAAAAAGCAGATCGCTTTTTCTATGGGTTTTTGTGTGTGGACGCTCTCTTTCAGAAGAAGTTTTTTTTTGGAAGATTTCTTCCAAAAAACACTTCTTTCAAAAGAAGCCTGTAGTTTAGATGTAGCCTTGAGTGCTAAATCCTAGTATAAGCTGTAATGTCAACATAGCCTGAGAGAGGATTAGATCTTGTGCATATTAGTTAAGTTAATAATTGGTATCAAAGGAAAGCTTTTGGATCAGGTGAGGACAATGGCACTTTGGAAAATGGAAGAAATACAAGTTCCTGATGTATTTTCATAGATGTGAATTCTGGCAGCTCATTAAATGCACAATGAGATTTAGACATCTCCCCATAATTGTAACTGAATAGAGAACTTTAACGCTTATATCTATATATTCAGCCTAGGATGTTACACAGCACTCGTGCAGTTTGTGTAAGATGCATGAACTTCATAGGCTCCTAAATCTAACAAAGAATTGTCTTCTTATTGTTGTTACTGCACAATGCCCATCATAAATATTGAGAGACTGCCTAAAGAATAAATTTTAGCTGCTTTTTAGCCTGGACACATTGGATACCTTCTCCAGACCTGATGAAGAGCTCTATGAAGCTCAAAAGCTTGTCCCTTGCACCAAAAGAAGATGTCCAATAAGAGACATTGCCTCACCTACCTTGTCTTTCTCATATCTTGGGACTAACTCACCTGCCACAACACTGCAAATCATAAAGCTTCTTTCTCTCACTTAGTGGTATTAACATCTCTCATATATATGGTCTAGTATTTTTGCATATTGAACAATTGGATACAATCTCATCCTATTTAGGCCAATGTGAGTTTTATGATTTACTTTAATAGCAGCAGAATCGAGCCCCTAATATTTCCTTTACTAACAAAAGTATTTAACTTTCTTAGATGAAATGGTATGCTTTTAACTTGGGAAAAATGAGGCATCTCTTTTTGCTATGTGTTCTGGTCTTGAATTGTATTACAGTTTTGCTCTATGGAGTCCATTTTTTATCATTTTATGTTAGTTTAAGAGGGCAACCTTTCTGATCAATAGTGTTAAATGTCTTTCTTGGGACAATTTGCATCATGCAATAAAGAGCAACAGTAATCTCACTTGACTTGATAGAATGGGTATTTAACACCACAGACCTTCTGTCAAAAGATTGAAAACGTGGGTACTTGCAGTTAGGCCACTAGTTTCATATTGAATTGACCTGATTGTTAGAGGTGTAGTATCACACTCACAGTATCATTTGAATGTAGGTGTGCTCAATGAGCTGAGCTTCTCTGAACACCAGGTTAGATAGATGGGTGGCTAAATAAAAATATAAGTACCTAAATTTAGGCAATCACGTTTGATCGTTTTGACGATTGCATTGGTATGGTATAGTTCAAGATGTTAGCATATATTAATATGTATTCTGCTAATGTGCTCTTTGTTTATCATCCATTTGATAAAATGGATGCAGATAACTCTTTCTTATTAATCTGCGTATATTGTCCTTTCATTATTAGAGTACTGGACTACACAACATCCTACACAACAATTAAAATTTAAAGATGACAACTAATATGTTTCACATATCACAAGAGATATTTCTGACAATGAACTACATTTGAAAAGTTTTTACAATAAGTGTAACATTGCCTTTGAATTTCCTAACCTTCAGAGATTTGTGGGTTTTAACATGCCATTGTTGTATGAAGGGCTCTGATAAACTGGTAGAAAGGATGTAAATGTGTAACAAAATTTTGTCTGCTTTTCTCCACATTCCTACCCTTCTTTGTCTACAGATTAGGAATATTTTTTCTGAATATTCTATATCTGAAATATATCCTTATTGATTAGTCATATGTTTTACATTAAATTAGTTCCAATCACTTATTAAATTAGTAAAATTTTCAGATTTGGATTTTCAGTGGGAATACCCATAGTAATATCACAGTCATTCTTTCCAATAATCTAATTTGCTAGGAATATTCATGGAGAGCAAGCATGGGGAGGGCGAGGGAAGCAAATTTAGATTTTTTTCATGTAAGCAACCAGTGCTTTTTTGTGATGTTACTGCCCGCTACGCAGTACCAGCACCTCCAGTCAGAGCTCAACAACTGTTCCCCTGGAGTACTGGCACCTTTTTTAAAAAAACAAACAAAAAAAGCACTGTAAGCAGCTATTATTGGATTTGTAAAGGTAATTGTCTATGTCTGTAAGTAAATTCTAAAAAGATGGGTCAAAGCTAGAAGTTTCCCAGTTAAAACAAACAGATTCAATTCAGATCAAATAATGCCAAAGTGGTATTTTGAAGATATAGTTTAAAAAGCCACATAAATAAAGTGAAGTTCCCTTTAATCAAAAGCATTGTAGTTTAGGTGTTTAATGCCATCTCCATCGTAAAAACAATTGTGAGCTAAGCCCATTTTAAGATGCAGCAAAAGAAGAAAACACTTACCTACAGTATTACTCCGGTAAATGAAGTGTTGATTTCTTTTCTGGTGCTCTTCACAAAAATGTGGGTGTCCAGTTCTGAGTTTTCTCTTGTAATTGGTCCAATAGGCTTATTATCAGTCATTAATATTCTCATATCCCATGACACAGAGTTCTGCAGCATGGGAATTATGCAGCACTATTGGAAAAACTGTGATCTTCTCACCACCAGGAGATAATAGACAATACTTTGCACTATGTCAATAAGATGTAATATATACCTGTATTGTGCTTTGTGCAGCAAGTTTCACATGAACAACAAAATAATGATTAGGTAGGTAGACACTGTAACTGTATTTTTTTTTAATGTTCTTACTTATGACCTTCCTCTACAAAGTGTGAAAGTGCTTTCTACCTTGCTGCCCCCTTTTGGTTAGAATGGTCATCATCATGCACTCAACCTGACCTCCCTTTTCTATTTCAAATCCTATTTCCCTACACAGTCTCTTCAACAGTTCTCTGCACTGCCATACTAATAAACGGTGAAATAAATTCAAAACAAAAATTGCTATGCTGTACCTCTGCATAGATGTATCCAGATATAAATTTATGTATCACCTGTGTCCCAGTGCAGGTGTGGCAGTGATTATCAGAAAGAAGGTCAGGGGGCTAAAGTTGGTAGAGGAGGTTAGGAGGAATGCCCTTGATATTTTTCACCATTGCACCTGCAGTAGTGTGTAGCCTGTATAAGAGCAGAGGCTACCCCCTTCTACTATTGGGTTTGTGCAAGACGGGGTTTTGTTTGAAAAGAATTGCAGTTGAGGGTACTCACCTCACTGAGCACCTTCCTGAAGCTGGGGGTGGTATTGCAGTTCTTTTTCCTCTTTCTGGCCCTAATGGAGGTGATTGGCTTTGCTTGGCTGTTCTTCAGTGGCTCAGCCCTCCAGTCAGGTTGTATAATCAAAATGAACCCTCCAGGGCAGTCCAGAGTCTAACAGATGAACAGTCTAGCTACCCTCATCTGGACTTCAGCCTGAACTATGGGTTCTTTAAATTCCACCCTTCACTCAGGCTCTAAATAAGCCCTGTCCTCTTGTTAGCATGTGGGTTAGGCTTGTTCCCACTTTGCAGGGTTTACACCACTTTGTCAGTGATAGAACCCGGGCCCATGCACCACTCCTGGTTCCAACTCCATGGAACAGCAGCCATTAAGTTAAATTAATTGCTGCTACTTCCCTGGGCCTTTTCCCACTTGGCCCCTTCATCTTCCGTGTTAGCTCAGGAACAAATTTCTCAGATCCCTCTCTTCCAGCAAAGCAAGCTATGGAAATAAAATCTGATATAAACCCTGTTTTTTCCTAAGGCTTCTTTGGCCAAAGGAGCACACTTCCATGCTCTTCTGATCCCAGCCAAGGATCACACTGCTACAACCCTGCAGCTCCTTCCAATGTGAGCTTTGCCCTTGTCAGACCTGGGCTCTCTAGGTTTCCAAGGTGGTTGCTCCAGAGCAGTGTTTGCTCTAATTTTTTTCCATGTGCACTATACATGTTGTTATGTGCACCAAGGCATGGGCAGCTGTTCACCAGCAATAGAAACACATGCTACCAGCTTTGGGCAGCTGTGCTAACCAGGTGGGTGGCACCTGTTTCTCTCCTGGGTGACTGCCCAAGTGCTCAGCTTACAGGGAACACTGCTCCAGAGAGGCTGTATGTTTGTAATAATAAGCTTGTGTTTAGATTTAGGAGGAGTCTTAAATTGTCTTCTTATAAACCTATTTATTTTCAGTTTGAGGACCTATGGTACACAGTGGAAGTGAAAGACATCAGGATTTGGACTTCCACAACTATTCACATTTGTATAGTCATCTTATGCATCATTATCCATAAGATGGGATGGGAGCTCTGCTATCAAAACAGAGGAACCTACTCACTACTCCAACAGTAAAACAGAATTATAGTGGGTACTTGTGTAATCAGAGTTTAGTGGATTAGAGATACATGCTTCACACCTGGAGATAGAGGCACTTCACACCAAAATAAGCCAGGGAGTGACTCTACCAGCCAGGCATGAATGCCCAAAGGAGAAAATATAGAAAGTGCAAGGTGTTGCACAAAAAGTAGAATGACCAAGAACTGAAGGAAAAGCTATAGCTTCACCCTTAGATAAGGTCAGACCATATCTGTTCATTTTTAATTATATAAATCACCGTGGGTACATCTACACAGCACCCTAAACTCAAAATAAGATATGCAGTTTGTGCTACACAAATTGCATATCTTATTTCAAAATAGTTTCGTAATAGCTTATTTTGAAATTTGGTGCTTCTACGCAGCACCAAATTTCAAAATAATGTGCTATTTCGAGACATGCCTTCACCCTTAACTCTCCTGCACCCTAGAACCAATCTTTGGGGCACTCCATTTGAAACCGACCACCAACCAGACATTGAGCTGCTGATCACTATGGGTATGTCTACACTGGCATGATTTTGCGCAAGAACTCTTTTGCGGAAGAGTTCTTGTGCAAAAACTCTTCCAGAAGAGAGCGTCTACACTGGCATGTGCCTTTGCGCAAGAGATATGCTTTTGCGCAAGAGCATCCTTGCCAGTGTAGATGCTCTCTTGCGCAAGAAAGCTCTGATGGCCATTTTAGCCATAGGGCTTTCTTGCGCAAGCAATTCATGTTGCCTGTCTACACTGGCTTCTTGCGCAAGAACAGTTGCGCAAGAGGGCTTATTCCTGAGTGAGAGCATCATAGTTCTTGTGCAAGAAGCACTGATTTCACACATTAGAACATCAGTGTTCTTGTGCAAGAACTTGCAGCCAGTGTAAACAGGCAGCAAGTTTTTGTGCAAAAGCTATTGCTTTTGCGCAAGATCGCACCAATGTAGATACAGCGTACCTGTTGGGCCCTACAATCTAGCCACTTTTCTATCCACCTTACAATCCATTTATCCAGTCCATACTTCCTTAAATTGCTGGCAAGAATATTGTAGGAGACTGCATCAAAAGCTTTGTTAAAGTCAAGATATATCACATCCACTGACTTCCCTATGTCCACAGAGTCAGTTACCTCATCGAAGAAGCTAATCAGGTTGGACAGGCATGACTTGCTATGGTGGAGTCCCTGCTCAGGCCCCTTGGTTTGGGACACCTTCTGGTCCACATATCAGCCAGAAAGCCTTCTAGTGCAGTCACTCATGGTTTTACTGTCAGTTCCCACCACCTTCTATTTACAAAGTTTACAGTCAAGTCAGCCAGCTCCTCCATCTGCCTGGGAGCATGCTCAGCCAAACCCTGGCTCTTTGCTCCTCCTTGCCCCCTCCTGCCTCTCTTCCTCTGCCTTAAATATCCCTCTGCTCATGAAGCTCACAGCTGATGGTCAGCTGTTTGCCATCAGCCTCTTCAGCCAGGCTACAGTGGCAGAACTCTGGTTAAGCCAGAAGTCTGTCACACTTGCCCTTGGTAAATCCATGTTGACTATTTCTGATCACTTTCTTCTCTTCCATTTTGAAGCACTTGGATCAGTTAGACCCTTTCCTGCACCTGAATTTGTGAGCAAGAGCCAGCCAGTCAAGTCCCAAGAGGATACTAGGTGTCACATCAGAACACCAATCCATCCCATTCAGTGTCCTGTCTCCCACTGTTACTCCCCCTAATGCTTCAGGCTGGGAGAATTAAAAATAAAATACATTCCCCGTCCCTGACAGTGACCATTAAAGACCTGAAGCATGAGAATTTAGGAACATCCAACATGAACCAGAAGGGACCATTAGAACTACTAAGCCCTCTTGTCTACCATCACATGCAACTGTCATACCACTCATAAATTTCTCTACTTGTCTCTTAGAACTAAGCTTCCTCTGCACCCCCACTCCTCCACACCCAACTGAGTTGTGGCAAGATAACCAATACACCTGGACAGATGGGGCAATGGCCTGAATCAAGAGGACAGAGAAAAAGGCTCATCCCTCATGTGATCTGGGGTAGGAGAGTCAGGAGAAACAATGAAAGGAAGAACCAACAAGACACTACACAACAGAATAAAAGCAGAAATTGGGTGGAAACTGGTCCCCCAACAACAGTGGTGATAGAAGCAAGACTCTGCAGGCTGGTTCAAAGATGAGCAGACTTGAAGGACTATGCAGCCGCAATGGAATGTTAGCAAAGGCCATATGGTAGATTGTGTACTAGTCACTACAGCTGGTTGGGAATTTTTCAACGAAACAGTTGGCAGTTCAAAAGCTGACTATACATCATCAACCCATAGTTCAAAAATGAATATACAAAAACAACTCTTTGGTGTTAGAATTCTAGAGCCTTACAAGTCCCCTTGGGCTTCAGAGGTTTGGCATAATTCAGTGGAATGTCCCCTGAATGATGGATGGAATTGTGACATTTTGTACTGCTTTTAAGTTTGTTTGTTTGTTTAATAACTATTCCCCTGAACAACTGATGGTTTTAGCCATAGCAACAACACATAGCACAAGACATAGTATTTTAAAGCCTGCTGGTGCTATGCTGTAAAACCTAGAGAATTACACATTACATTGTTTCCTGTGGATACAAAAACAAGGCGGGGTTGTTTAGAAAGTCTTGGTCATAACTTTACATTCCACTTAAGAAAGAATGAAAAAATCTTTACACATATGGGCATAGTTCAGTTTATAAATTCTACCCTATGCTACAGAGAGATTCATTCCCATTAACCTTTATTCCACTGGCATCCATTTTATAGTAACCCTTGTATAAATTAAAGAGCTATAATCTTAAAATGTCTGGCAGGTTCTTCTGACAATTTTTTGATAATACCAACAGAATTAGCCAGTGAAAATAAAGTGACATTACAGGCTGACAAAGAATTTCTCATAAAGATTCCTTAACCATAGGAGCAACACGGAAAGAAAATTAGGGAGGAAATAGACAGACCTTTTAATGAAAGATTTCATATGTGAACAAAATACCATTGATGAGATTATGGAGGCAGGACTGTCAAATTATTTCAGATGCATGAATTAGAGATCTGCAATGAGACTGTCTTTGTTGGAGAAGTAGGATATTTTTTTCCCACTATGATGGTTAACTTTTTGCAGCCTGCCTTATTTACATTTTAAATAATGGAACAGTTACCCAAGAGTGTAAAGCTCTTTTCCATTGCTCCTTTGTGCAGCAAGAATATTAATAACATTTTTAATAAAGCTAGGAAGACTGCAATAAAAAATGTCTCTGTATTTAAAACAAAGGAGCCTCATGAAGAGTAGAGCAGATTTTTGACATAAGTAGATTTGATAGCACAAATATGGTTAAAGTGTCCTGTCATAGTAGATTAGAAATTCCTATTTATATGTAAGAAACAGCAGTAAAGAGATATGCATATTTGTTCAGAGAAAACATAGTTCATGTTGGTTACAGAAATTCTGTTTCTCCACATGGTGCCCAAATCATCTCTCACCTATATTGCTGTAAATCAGGAATAAGCCCTGATGCAGTCAATGTAGTTACACCAGTGTAAAACTGATGTGCATTGCAGACAGAGCCATCACTTCACCCTTGTACCAGAAGGTAGCATTTGTTTTGTTTCCTGCTCTTACCACTCCCTGTACGTTTGAATGTTTTTTAAGTGAATCTAATGGCTTCTGTTATTCTTTCATAAAATTGAATGTTCAAGTGTTTTTGAAGAGTAAAGTGTTTGTGATTAAGAAATTCCTCACCTAAGCATATACTCCTTGTAGAAGCCCAGAGCAATCACTGCTAGGTGGATCTTGAGGGAACATGTATAAGTAATGAGGGGAGGTGTGAAACAGCTGGAGTGCAGACTCCCATGTCCCAACGAAGGGATCAGACAAGAGGCTTGATCCTGGGAATGAGTCCTAGAGACTAGAGTTAGGAATGATTAGTAAATTCTGTTTAATCCTACATGGTTTAGAAGTATGCAGGATCCTATGGTTGCATCAGTGCTCTCATGTACTTAAGAACATATTTAAGTATTTGTACTTACATACTTGGTCCTAAGCATTTTCAACATTCTGTACTTAGTATTTATATTTTAATACATTTAAAGGCACTTAACGCATACATAGCTTTTTTTTATCTGCAAGTCCTTTTGCAAACTACTTTTCTTAAAAATAATCACATTGCTCCCAAATGTCCCAGATTCTGTTTGGCCCCAGACCCTGTTATCCCAGTCTGGGAGCATCTGATTAGGCTGCCAGGGCTATTTCTGAGGGCTCTGCTGTTATGCTAGCATTGAAAAGTCATGACCCCATGCCTTTCATTTCTGATTAATTACTGCAACTGGCAATAGAGGGACATACTCCCCAGCTCAGCTCAGCCCAGCTGAAGAGTGAATGGAGGGTGGGGTAAAATGAGCAGAAACATCCCTCTTAGTATCCTCCATTGAAAGAACAAGCCCAGTAGCTAGATCCCTTGCACAGTGGAGTAGGAAATGGCTACACGCATTGGGCAAGATCCAGAACTTGTTGGTAAACAATTTTAGTGGAGCTAGTACAGTTGTATCATTGATTCTGTTTATTTGTGTACATGAATAAGATCTCATTGTTTCTCTTTTTTCTTTCTCTTTTATTATGTGCTTATATTTAGATAGTTGTCCATATGTTGACTAGATTACAGCTCAAACTTTTCAGTGATGTGGGCTGCATGTGTAGTTGTGTGATACCTTCACAGACCTCATACCAAAAAAAAAAAAGTCATCCCTTGTGTGGCACAATGTCACACATACAGTGCATGTGAGGTAACACTGTGTGGAGGGTGCCTTTTTGTGCTGCCATATGAAATTAGTATGAAATCAAGGGTATGGCACAGGTAAGGTACGCTGCCATTTTGTAGAGCTGAACTTGGTATGGATCAGAAAGCACTTACTTTTACACTTGTCATTTTATTTACAAATACATACTGTGACAAACCCCGATCATTTGGCTACTGAAGTCTGATCGTAGGTAGATTTACTGACTACTGGGTGAATAATTTTCTGTTCCCTAAGGCTATGTCTACACAGCAGCATTATTTTGGAATAACTGGCGTTAATCTGAAATAACACAGTCCACATCTACACACAAGCAGTTATTTCGACATAAAATTGAACTGGAGGATTGTTTACTTGGACTCCTGTACAAGGATTAAGGGAAGTCGGAGGAAGAGCACTCTATCTCCAAATAACTGCTGCGTAGATAACACCAAAAGTCGAAATAAGCTATTTTGATTTAAGATGCACAATTAACGTAGTTCAAGTTGAATAGCTTATTTCGAATTTAGCCCTGCTGTGCAGGAGCAGCCCGAGGCCAGCCGCGGCAGCTGGCGCCCCAGGCGGAACATGCGATCTGCGCCCCTGCCTGCAGGGCCGTCAATGGACTGATGTCATCGGCGGGTGCCCTGGGCACCCCCGTGACGTCATCATCAGGCACCCCAGGTGGCGGCACTCTAGGCAGCGGCCACGTCCACCTATAGCCACGGGCCGCCCCTGCTGCTGTGCAGATGTGCCCTGAGTGACCTGCTGCAGTGCAATGAAGTCAGGAAGGCACCTAAAACCAATTAAGTGCACACCTGAAGCAAATGAGAGAGACAAGCTAGTCAAATCACCTGCAGTCCATTAAGGACTTGCTAGGGGTGGTTTATAAGGCTTCCCTTCAGAGTGGCTGGGTGAGCTATGGATAGAGGAAGTGTGCTGTGGAGAAGCAGGAAGGACTTGCTCAGGTACCAGGAAAGTACTGGAATGAGTTGGACCCCCTAAGTCAAGGCCAGAGCTTTGCCACAAAATGTATTTTTCCACAGCATGCTTGCAGGTACTTCTGTAATTTCATAGCTGACACTTATACTTTAAATAAAAATGTATGCTGATCTGGGTCCACGTCAAACAGAATTACTGGGGAGTGCAGAGGGGTACAGGACTGGATGACTTTGCCCAATTTCCCAAACCTTCCAAAAATTTAGGATTTGCAATCTATAGATTAGATCAGAAAGTCAAAATGTCCCTTCCTAGGAAGAAATTAGCATCTGTACTTGATAGTCAGATTCCCTGGTGATCTGAAAGCTACACAAGATGACACTCTGCAGAATTAAAGTGCTGCTGAATGCTACAGAATTCTAAATGCGGAGTGTCTCCTGAGTTCTAACAACTTGTAGACACCTCCAGAAGGCAGCACTTTCAGAAATGACTTTTCCTTGGCAATAAATCAGCCTCTCCAGTAAAAAATATTCCCAAGAGCACCCCATCCAAGGAAATCTCCTCTAGAAAAATATGTTGAAAGGGAAATGTTTCTGACATCAATATAGGACCATTCAGAAAGAGACAACCAATGGATAGAAAAAGACAGGGGAGTTTACAGTAAAATTACACATGTAGGATGTAGACAAATGAGTGACACTGTTAGAAAGAGCAAAAAATCTCTACAGCATCATCAAGTGAGAGTGTCCAAGAAAAGTCAGGATGGGCTATATTTTTAAACTGAAAATAATGTTCCTGTAACCTAATAAACAGACACCCGAAAGATAAGCCCTACAGATAAAGAACCCAAATGTTGTGAAAACAGATGTCAGCTGAGCCAGTTAAAATAAATGTAAAGTCAGTAAAATGCTTCCAGGAATTCTTAAAAATTCCCCCTCCAGATAGTTAGCTGCATAACTTGGCAGTGCATGCAATTTAGAAATCTGAGAGTTTTCCAAAAAAGCATTACTGGCAGTGTAGTCCAATGAAGTATAAACACCACATGAGTCATCCACAAACATTACATATGAAAATTGATGTAACATTGAATGAATCAGATCTCCATGCAGCAGCATATATTTGAAGAACAGTAGTGAGTAAAAAGGAGAATGCCTCAGGTATCCTAAAGTTTAACTCAGGGAAGAAAATTTAAAAACAGCTTGTTGGTCAATACAAGATTCTAGCTGGTGCCATGTTAACAACAACAGTGACAGATTTTGCCAAATCACACTGAGTTCAAAGCTCCTCCGCCTTAGAGGCAATACTGAAATCATCTAGGATCAGCAAATGCCCTCAAAGATAGCTAAGGGAAAGAAACGCCCTTGAATGCTCATGGAGTGCCTCATGGCTTAAGGGAACATGCAATTAGGCAACACAGTGAAGAAAGCACTTTTATGAATAATAATATTTTAGTGGAGCTCTGGCTAAAGTCTAGCTGAAATTATTGTGTATACACAAATATATTTGTGCTATACCCATTTCAGACTTCTACTTTAACTGGTACCTTACTCCATAAGCCCTGTAGGTGAAGAAAATAGGATTATTTGTGAGATATGGTATTACTCCATGTGTGAAAAGTCTCAGCAGGGTAGCCATGATAGTCTGTATCTGCAGGAGTGGCCCGAGGCCAGCTGCAGCAGCTGATGCCCCAGGCGGAAGGCGCGATCGGTGCCCCCGCCTGCACGGCCATAAATGGCCATGATGTAATGATGGGGCTCCCCGGCACCCTAGGCGACTGCCTAGTCTGCCTAGGCTCACGGGCTGCCCCTGTGTATCTGCAAAAACAACGAGGAATCCTGTGGCACCTAGAGACTAACACATTTATTAGACCATCAGCTTCCATTGGTAAAACCCACTTTGTTCAGAGATGAGATGAATGGGCCCACCTCCCAGTTTCTGGGACTTATGACAGACTCTAGGGAAAGACTTCATTGCCTGTCACTGAACTGTCCAAGAGCTCTCTAGAGAGTAATTATTTTTTATTATCCAGCTCAGAACATTTATTATCCAGCTTAGAACATTTCTTTAGTATAGTTAAATTAATTTTCTGCCTAAGAGAAAAATATTGTTTTACATTAATTGCAAACATAAAACAAAGAGAAAAATGTGAATGAACATTGCATACAAACATTCTTTGAAAATAAGATCATTAAATTACCCTATATCATATTATCTGACTGCACAAAGCAGTTTTTATAACAATGATATACAGAATTAATACGCTTCCACAAGTGTAGATGAATTCTGTTGTGAATCAGGAAAGTACATTTTATTACTTACAAGAAACAACAAAATTGCTAGTGTCCTTAACATGAAAGCAATTAATAATTCTCTGTTTCATACAACTGGAGGAAACACTAAATTGAAACAATTTTCTTTATGTATGGAAAATAATTTTACCTCTACGTTTTTTATGTTTTAAGTCAGTTTCCCTGAAAATTGCTAGGTCATTGTTCTCAGAAAAAAAAACTCTTAAGGATTGCACTAGCCATTATCATTTAATCTTAAACTCTGTTCACTCCTGGGATGATACAAGTACTATGTTTGTGAAAGGCCCTGGCTTCAAGATTATTTCTCATTACATTGAACTTTTATATAACAGAACATCCACAACTCTCAGAAGCAGGAAGAATATCTTGGAAGCAGTCTTTAGAATGTCTGATAAAAAATTCGTTCGATTCAATTATTACTTGTGATACTAAAGAGACTGGAGCACCTGCTGCTCTAGGAGGATGATACCCGCAAGTAAGAAATGGTCATATTATGCCCATGTCTTTAGTGTGCAAGATAGGAGGATTTTTTACAGGCTATTCCAAAAGGGAAAAAAGTCCAATCTTTAAAGAGTATTTGTTGGCTGCTACATGTGTCCACAGTTTAGGCAATATTAAATGTTTAGCTATCAGGTAAATATGGGCATGATATTACACCCATGTTCTCTATGTAAATCCTGATGCAATCACTAATGCTGGAAGAGATACCATATGGGGAAACTAATTGCTTTTTGGCTGCATTCTTGATTCTGTAACAGTGTCTTAAAAGAAAAAAGGATGACATTTCAGTTCTCATAAAGAATTGATTAATTGTAAGGACTATGGATCAAACACATTTTTGCTGGTATTTGAAGTCAGTGGAATTAATAATGAATTTGGCTCTAGTAAACATGAAGTTTTCAATCTAGGCTTGTAGCACTGGAAAAAACACTATGGTGAGCAATTTGTCATCTATTTCTTTAAATATTTTGTAAGTTCAACCAGACTAGAAAGCCTAGATGATGGACTCAAGCCTATTTATAGACATGTTTTTAAAATGGTAAATGGGATACTAGTAAAAAAAATACCTTTTATTAGAACTAATATTAAATAACTATCAGCAGTGCTGAGGGCTAATGTGGGGTGGTAGGAGGGCTATGTCTAGACTGCAGGCTTCTTTCAGAAGAAGCTTTTCTGGAAGAGATCTACTGAAAAAACTTCTTCTGAAAGAGAGCATCTACACAGCAAAAGTGCATCGACAAACTGATCTGCTTTTTCGAAAGATAGCATCCACACTGAATGGACGCTATCTCACATGTAAAGGTGAAGAAAATTACTGTAGATGGAGTGGCTACCAGGGCACCTGTGCTTTTTCCTCTTTCCTCTTCTCTCAAAAGAACTTCCTCTCCCCCATCCACACACGCCTTTTTCCGAAAAAGCTCTCTTGGAAAAAGGCTTCTTCCTTGTAGAAAGAGGTTTACCAATGTCAGAAAAACCCCTGTGTTCTTTAGATTTTTTTTCAAAGGAATGCGATTGCAGTGTGGACATAACTGAAGTTTTTCAGGAAAATGGCCGTTTTTCTGAAAAAACTGCAGTGTAGACATACCCTAGGGCTGAAAGCTGGTTGTCCCAGCCCCATCTCTTGTGCCCAAGGCCCCACCCCTTCTAGGAATGCAGAGCAAGTCCTTCTCCCTATGGGTACGTCTACACTAGCCCCCTAGATCGATCTAGGGAGGCTAATGAGGGCGACCGGAATTGCAAATCAAGCCCGGGATTTAAATATCCCATGCTTGATTTGCATGTTCCCGGCCAGTTGCCATTTTTTGACATTGACCAGCCCAAAGTAACTGCCCACGTCTACACGGCAGTGAAACGGGATTCTGATTTAAAGCCCCTAATTCAAATTAGCTGGTAAATCTCATTGCAGGAATTTAAATCCCAGGATTGATTTGCAATTCCAGTCGACCTCATTAGCCTCCCTAGATTGATCTAGGGGGCTAGTGTAGATGTGCCCTATCTTGCCCAGGGACCCAGCAATTCTGTCAGCCCCCATGCATGCATTAGAGATTAGATACACAAAGCTCTGTGTAACTCTTGAATCACAAGCTGGTGCTAGCTGATGTATACAAAACTCAGTAGTCTGTGGATGGGGTAATATTGACCTTTTGGCTGCATCATATTTTCACGGGTAATAATTTCTCCATCACTCCTGTGGACATTCTACTGCCATTTGGTTAGCCTAATTCCCAGGGCATGCATGGTCACAGCTCCCTATTTCTATGGTCTCCTTAATTTCTCACCTTTCATCTCCAATTTCCCAGTCCCATTTCCTAAGTCAAAGACACATTCCATCCAGTAGATGGCAGCAGTACTCCCATACCACCATGTTTAAGTGGGCACAACAAACAAGGAGCAACTGAATGAAAAAAAAATCTGAGATAATGATTAAAAACTCTTTTAAGGACCATTTGAGATTATCCTCAAATGATTTGCCGTTTGCTACGTAGGAAATTACTTGCCTTGATTAGAAGGAGCATAGCTTAAATTAGAAGGAACACAGATTACACTCCAGTTCTGAGCAGAGTGTGTTAGAATGTCTGGGTGGATCAGGGTATACTCTGTTACATATGAATAAACAAGAGCATTTAATTTGCCATGTCATAATCAGTTACCATTAAATCATACTGATGAAGGGATCTACATATGGAAATTAGGAATCTGAATGGCTCCAGTAGCCTTCACATTGAGGTTGCTGGTTTGAATCCAGCCCTACTTAAGAGTAACTGAACTGTATTAAAATTACATTGCTATTCCATGGCTCTGTGAAATGAGTTATGTGACGTAAAAGGAGATCATTTTAAATTGTTAGATGTCAAGTAATTGCATTTTTAAAATTACCAAAAATATTAGGTTAGAGAAACAAGATGTGGTAGACATGCTCTTACTAATTGTTTCTCATGCTGCCAATTTAGGGATATAATTCCCACTATGTACGTGACAGGCTATTTTTTTTTTTTTTTTTTTACATTCCTTAAAGGATAAAATGATTGAATAAGTAAAATAATCAGAATTGTTAACACTGTATATTTCATCTCTCACCGACAGAGCTACCACTACTCATTGGAGATGGTTTATTTATGCTGGCAGGGGAGTCCTCTCCTGCTTGCATAGAGCAAATACACAGGAGATTTTATAGTGGCACAGCTACAGTGGTACAGATATGGCCTGATACCCTTCCTAGTTGTCTCAGCAGAGAAACCAAGGACTAAATAGACATGGAGTCCAGGTCAGATTTGCGGGGAAGCTTGTACTACAGTTGTCATTTCTGTGGGTAAATTCAATGTCTGACACTGTCATTGGGTATTTATCGCAAGCAGGAAGCGGTTCCTATGCACAAATGTTGGAGGGGAGGTGATCACAAGCATGTGTGTACTCAAATGCACACTTGTATTGAGCAGTGAAAATTATATATATTTGAATCTGAAGGATCAAAATTACCAGGTCCCACATAGCTGTGAAAAGACCACTGGCCACAAAAAACACAAGGTAGACACAAAATCCATTTGTTCTGGACACCCCACACTTTCCAAAATGTGTTTTGACTGACTCTGAAGACATAGTGGTTACAGGACCCAGGAGATGCATTAATGTAGTGCCTGCAAATTAAGGGATACTGGAAAACCTGAAGCAAAACCATTGGGTCAAGCTGTCACAGGGAGGTACAATTTGCATACTGCAGAAATGGCTCATCTATTAAGTAACCTAAGAAATCTCTGATGACTCAGAGGGGCAGCTCAACAGAGTGAAATGTAGTAGGACCTAGTATACTAGGGGTGCATCTACACAGCACTCCAAGCTGCAAATTGTGTAGCTTATTTTGATGCTATTTTGACACAGTTTATTTTGTAATTTTGTAACTGTCTAAACAGTGCCAAATTTCGAAATAACTCACTATTCCGAAATTCCCTTTAACCTTCATGGAACAAGGATTACCGGGATGTCAGAATAAGTCACCTATTATTTTGAAATCTATTTCAAAATAACGGGCTGCCTCAATAGACACGGCCGCAGTGTAGATGTAACCTAGGACAGCATGAAAAGGACTATTTCTTCTGTAACACCAACACCTCTCTGGTTCTGATCCTACAACCTTTCTGCATTGATTTCCTCATGCTGAATGGACATAACATTTACCTCATTCTCCTCCTCCCCCCCCACCTCCGTCCCTCCATGCCACTCATCATCCATGCTGAAACATCAGAAGAATTGCACAGAGGCAAATGTTGGTTGTAAATTGCTTTCTCCAAAAAATCAGAGCTGGACTTTTAAGGAGATGGAATGTTAAGTACCCATAGATTTCCCTTTAAATTCAGCCCCTGATTGCAGTAAATGGAAGGCTACAATGTCAGCTTGCTTCTAGGTTCCCAGAATACAATTTGGCTCTTTAATCTTCATACACTTGGAAACTTTAGAGTAGGAAAAAAGCAGAGCAGATACCTCTATTGGCATTTTGACAAAACAGAACTTGACAAATTAGTAGTGAATCAATCCATTGTATAAACTGGAAATTTGTCTTTCCTTACAAATCAGGACTTAATCTGATTTTGTTTTTCAGCTGGTACTTGTCCCAACTGCCAGCTAGTAAGTATAGACAGTGACCTCCCAATGGATTATTATTGCTAAGAAATAAACAAGTACATCAGCAAGACAATTATGATCCAGTGATGGCAACACAGAATTGCTATTTGAGATTTTGTGCCAAAGGCTAGAGTTTGCATCTGTGAGATGACTGCTGATTCTTTCCCCTCAAAGTTAATTAAAGATAGAGGATCTTGCAAGCAATGGCATCTGTATTAAGGAACTCTGTTCTGCATCAATAGGAAAAGAAAAACATAGGAAAAGACAATGCTACCCAGCCTTCTTATTCCAGTTCCTCTGCGGCAAAATCATTTCCCTCTTCCATAGCTAATTCATGAAGAACAAAAGAGGTTACCTACCTAAGTACAGTTCCTCTATAGACAGACTTACAGTGTTAATCTAAAAAGGCAGCAAAAGGAAAGTGGAAGAGGAAAAGATGTATATATAATACTCTCACAAAAGAATCAACAATCAAGTGTTGGGGTGGTAGAAGGATTTTGTCTTTCTTTGTCTTACATTCCTGCTTGTGCATCATAGTAAAATATGCATGCCAAAATAAGTAACTGTTTCTTAAATCTAAGCATGGGAGCACAATTAAAAGAAATACATTTTATTGTAATGTATAGTTTCATAGTCTCTGGATCACAGATTAGATGCCACGTATCAACAATAATTGCAACCCTTTTAAACTACTTATCCAAAGAACAAACTCAAATTGCAGCATTTATAGAACCATAATATTTTATGATAAATTACTGTAAATACAAAATTACTTATATTTATCCTTCACTCTGATTATATTCCTTTTTCAGAGAACAAACACTGACACTTAATTGTTCTTTTAAAAGAAACCAGAAGACAAAGTCTCCAAACAACTGATCACTCATTTAAATGTAAAGACAATGCAGTAAAACAGTTAGAAGATAGTTATGTGCCTTTGAATATGGGGTAATAAATAAATTAAATCATGTAAAATAAATAGCATTAGCTGCTAAATACATAAATACAGAAGCTTTGAAATTTAAAGGATAAACTTCTACTGTCTAAAACAAAAGAAGGAAATGCTAAAATAATAAGAGGCAATGAAACATCTCTGACTCAAAATCCTTACTTTCCCCATTTGTTTTGTACTAAGGCCATTTAAATTTATCTTGCCCTGTCTCTTCTATGCACACAATAGATACTATCCATTGTCATATGGGCTGTGTTATGAAGCATTAAAACAATTAATGTTAATGTTTAAACATACCATAGCCAAAGCTGAAATGGCTTTCAGCCCTGCAAAATTCAGCTCACACAGAGCGGGTGAGACCCTCTCCCTGCTTCCATCCACAGGAATTTGGCTAAGTTGCATTGCTCTTATTTGAGTAAGTCTCACCATTATTAGTAAGTTTTCTACAGTTGTGTTTAAAATGGTTAACATAATCATACTCAGAGAAAAAGCAAAAGAGATTAAGATGAAGGTAGTAGAGATGGTTGAATGGAAGGAAAAAAGGAAAAGTAACTCAAAGATGTAGCAGAAAAGATGGAGGGAGAACTTGCAAAGGCATAAGTGGTTGACCAAAGTCTACTTGAATAGAAGGGCAGTGATTAGTAGCTTCCATAAACAAACTCTCCATCGGGGTTATAGGTAGAGTTGATCAGAAAAATGAGGTCTTTTCCTCTGTAAACACTGACACACTGAGGCTGTGTCTATACTACAAAGAAAAGTCCAAAAAGATACGCAATTTGCATATCTTTTTCTGCTTTTCTTCTGAAAAAGGTTTTTCCAACATTTGGCCCGTCTACACTGGGCCAAATGTCGTGGAAAAAAATCCTCTTTCTGAACATCCCTTCTTCCTCGTTGAACGAGGTTTACGGGGATGCTAAAAAAGCGTCTGCTTTTCTGATTTTTTTTTTTTTTTTTTTTTGGAAAAGCAGATGCATTTCTTGGACATGGCAGAGCTTTTCTGGGAGACCTCCAGTATCCCAGAAAATCTCTATAGCCTAGACATACCCTGATATACAAAACAACTGTTTTTGTCCAAAATTTCCACAGAAATTTAACTAGTGCATCTACCTTCTGTTCAGGCAGTAAATAAGAGTTTGCCATAGAAAAATGGCGAGTCCAACAGTAATGCTTGATTTACTGTTCAATGACTTTCAGCTCTATGGATGTTGCTTCATCCTTCTTGGAGTTTATTCCCTTCAAATGTTTGATTACTGCTATCACAGCTCTTTAGTCATCTCTTAGCAAAATATATTTAACTCTTGAATCTTCCCTTATCATTCAAAATTCCAGACCCTGACTATTAGTGACACTTTTCTCTGGAGTCTCTTCAGTTTTTCAAGCTCTATCTGGAATTGAAATGTGAAAAATAAATGTCCTGACCCCAAAATGATCCCCTTATACTGCTCTGGCAACAGGAAGGAACATAAAGCTAACGCAGTAGCTGATGTTTCTTTAGTTTTAGAATACCCCAGGTTCTGTAAAATGGCATGGCTAGCCCTACATCATCCTTCCTCACAGCCACCACTATGAAAGGAGTACAACTTAGGAGAGAACCTGGTAACCCTGAATACCATGGGCGCACAAGAAGTAGCATCCCACTCACAAATACATCATCAAACAGTTTGGCCAAATCCAATGATCAGGCTTAATTTCTACATAGTCATTCTACAGTTGTATACTCACAAAGTGAAGAAAAAAGTTGCTCCAATGACATCCAAACAGTTTTATTTTGCTGCTGCATGAAGCTGCAAATTCATGTCTAATTTGCTGCCCACTGTCACCCCTATGTCCTTTTCAGCTTTACTGCCTTCTCCATATGTACTTCAAATTGTGTTCTCTAAGGGTACGTCTAAACTACATGCCTCCATCAATGGAGGCATGTAGATTTGTGTATTCGAAAAAGGGAAATGAAGCCACGATTAAAATAATCGCGGCTTTATTTAAATTTACATGGCTGCCGCGCTGAGCCGACAAACAGCTGATCAGCTGTTTGTCCGCTCAGCGCGCTAGTCTGGACGTTCCCCTGCCGACATCAAAGCCCTTTGTTGGCAGCCCCGGTAAACCTCATCCCACGAGGAATAACGGGGCTGCCGACAAAGGGCTTTGATGTCGGCAGGGGAGTGTCCAGACTAGCACGCTGAGCGGACAAACAGCTAATCAGCTGTTTGTCGGCTCAGCGCGGCGACCATGTAAATTTAAATGAAGCGGCGGTTATTTAAATCGCCACTTCATTTCCCTTTGCCTACAACCCTCATCTACATGGCTCCGTCGATGGAGCCACGTAGTCTAGACACAGCCTAAGAGTATGTCTACACAGCAGGGTTATTTCAGAATAACTCAGGTTATTCTGAAATAACATAGTGTGTGTCTACACTACAAGCCTTTATTTCAAAATAATATCAAGCTGGAGGACTTTTTACTTCAGCTAATAGTAGAGCTCATTTCATGAGGAGTAACAGTACGTCTACACACAGTGGCAGATTTAGAGTTAGTAGGGGCCCTGTGCTCAACTTCATTTTGGGAGCCCCCGTGGAGACACAGCCAAGAAAAAGAACCTTCATTCTTCCTGCCCTCCCGTTTTTCATCCTTTTTCTTCATCCTCCTCCTATCTTATAATAAGAAGTACATGAAAATAAAGTGAGGTAGCTTGATTGTTTTTGTAGTCTAACTTTTTTTTCCACCGACCACTTGAAAATTGCTGAGGGTCTCAGTGGACCACTTAATGATCTTTCCAAATATTGTTTGTACCATGAGCTTATAAAGTGCTTTGGATAAGAGTGCTTTATTAAAAATATATATATATTTTTTCTTCGGTCCACCTGAATGGAGTTCTTGAAGCACAGTTTCAGAACTTCTGGTCTAGATGAAAGCTTGTATTTGCATTAAGCTAACATGAAAAATATGTAAAAATAAAATATATAGATGACACATGAATGGAAAAATAAAAGTTAACTTCCTCCGAAGAAACTTATTCAATCTGATCAAAAAAACAGATAACTTTCTTTCTACACTTTTTCTTTGCAAAATCATGAATTAACTCATCATAAGTAATATTTAGTAAAAAGGCATTTTCCATTGTCAATACTGATAAACTTATCAAATGTTCCTGATTCATCATATTTCACAAATAATTTTTAACTCATTTTAATACAGAAAAAGAACATTCACCAGCAGTATTTCAGACAGGTATTGTTAAAAATATTTTCAGAATGGTTTCTACATTTGGAAAAGTTGCCTGCAAACCACCATGTACAAGTCTATACAATTCAATTGGTAATCTCAAAGCACAGACCTTATCATTTTTGATAAAATGAATTAAATGTTTCACTTCATCTTCTGAGATGTTTGTCCAATGTACATAGCAGACGGACACTTTCGGCACATGATAGCATAGATTATATTTCTGGATGCGCAGGAATATGTGTTCTTGATCTTATAACTCACTTGGTTAGGTCCAATAATGGTATCAGCAGAATGAATATGTGGACAAAGCTGGCAACGGGGTTTGTTGCAAGGGAAGGTACCAGGGTTGGTATTAGTGTGGTATGTCCTGTGGTGGTTGGTAAGAATCATCTTGAGGTTAGGTGGTTGTCTATAGGAGACTATGGGTCTGTCTCCCAGAGCCTCTTTGAGTATGGTATCCTGTTCCAATATAGGCTGTAGTTTATTGATAATGTGTTGGACAGGTTTAAGTTGGGGGTTGTAGGTGATGACAAGTGGTGTTCTATTGTTGGTTTTCTTGGGTCTTGTACATTGGACAAACATCTCAGACACTTCGCCAAAGGATTAATGCCCACAAAACAGATATCAGACAAGATCACAAAGAGAAAACAGTTTCTTGCCACTTTAACCAGAAAGGACACTCTCTAAATGACTTAGCCACCTGCATTCTGCTACAAAGACCTTTTACATCTGCACTTGAAAGGGAATCCTCTGAACTGTCATTCATGTTAAAATTCGACACTTGCCAACAAGAACTTAACAAGACTTTGAACTTTCTCACCCATTACCAAGACAGTTTCCCCAATTATCACCTGTAATACCATTAACTCACAAACATCCCACTCTCCCTACCTTTAATATCAGCAATTCACAGACACTTACCTTCCTTCCTCCCCCTTCCCACCCCCCCCCCCCCCCCGCATCCCCCTTCTGTTCTGCAATGTGATTTGTCCTTTTCATATTTGTTCATTTTTTTAATTGTATCCTTTGGTATATATGGTTGTGACTACTTTCTTCCACTATTTGATCTGAGGAAGTGGGTCTGGCCCACGAAAGCTCATCATCTAATAAACCATCTTGTTAGTCTTTAAAGTGCTACATTGTCCTGCATTTTGCTTCAACTACCCCAGACTAACACGGCTACATTTCTATCACTTGTCTGCTAAGGATTTTGTTTCAGGTTTCGCATGTGGTTTTTCAGAATGTGATGTGGATATATCTAATAAAGTTCTCTTTATAACATCATGGCTCATTTTCAAAAGCAAAACAGCTTCTGCACAAGCAGACCACATGGTGTCACAAATTCTTTTGACTGTCAAATGTTTTCCATTTGCCTGCTCCAAGCGTGATTGTAGCATGTTACACCAATATGTAGAAACCAAAAACAAAAAAACACGTGTTTTGAACAAAGTTTAAAAAAACATGTAGTTCCTTCATAAGATGTGGCTGCATTGTTGCAGATTAAATTTAAAGAATGTCTGGAACCTGGAATGAATAAAGCAGAGGGATTTGCATTCTTCAGTCCTGTCTGTAGACCCGAATATTTTCCTGCCATATTTATGGTGCTATCAAAGCTCTGCTCAAGACTATTTTTGATGTCCAAACCTAAATTTGCAATGATTTCCAAAACCATTGTCTCTAAACATTCAGTAGCGTGGAATTTTTAGTGGGACAAAACAAATAAATTTTTTACCATTACCAGTCACATATATTAGAATTAATGTTAATTGATCTGCATGACTTATATATGCTGAATCAACTATTATGGAATAGTACTTGGCATCCTTTTCTTCATCAGTGAATTGGTCTGCCATTATAGTAATGAATTCATTGTAGGTCTGGTACATTAAAAAGTCGGTCTTCCCTGAGCCACAATACATTTGATAATTTTTCAAATGTTCATTGAGAAAATTATGAAATTCACTGAGATATTCAAGGCAGGTTAAAAAATTAACTTTTAGATTTGATGCTGATGACTCATCATGTCCCAAAGCAGACAGCAGTTTCACCATGGTAACAACATGTCTCGGCACTTTCCTCCAATAAGAACACTCCTCAAACTGGAAGAGGACATCCAGCTGCAGAGAGAGACCTGGTGGAAGATGCTGGGTCAGGGTCACACCATCTGCATGGCTGCACAAGCCCTCATCACTGCCATGATGCCTGCTCCTGCCTTTCCCTCTTGCTCCTCCCTGTGGCCACCAAAGTCCCCACACCCAAGGCGGTGGGACCACCAGTGCCAGGCACCACTCCTGTCCTCAGCCCCTTCTCCCCTCTCCCATTACTTCTACCCCAATTAAAAAGTAACTTCTCCAGTTACTTCTACCCCAATTAAAAAAAAACAAATAATTTATGTTTTCCAACACAAAAGGTGTGGTTTATCTCTGGGGGCGGGAAGGGGGGAGTGGTAGGAGGGAAGCGAACAGTGTGGGAGGAAAGGCACAGAGGAACAATGCACAAGCCCCTAGTGGGGAGGCCCGGAGAAAAGTGTTACTGGGGTCCTTGTGAGAAACTCTCTCTCAGGGTCTCCCAGATGCACATGGACCCTTGATGGGCCTGCCAGATAGCAGCCATGTGTGGCTGCTCAAAGGACCTGCCAATCCAGTCAGCCTCTGCCCTCTACCCTGGCAGGAATCTCTCTCCATTACTTTTGCATGTATTACGAAGGACACAGCACATGGTCATCACTTGGGAGATATTCCACTCCCCGATGTCCAACCGGTTGAGGAGGCAACAGAACTGCACCCTTCAGATGCCTGAAGGTTACCTCTACCACTATGTGGAGCTTGGCATTGAAGCGTTCTTTGGTGTGGTCAAGGTGTCCAGTGTAGGGCTTCATTATCCAGGGCAACAAAGGGTAGGCCGCATCATCTACAATGAACATGTAGGTAATTGGCATGTCCACATCCCTGACCCTGATGGTGTGGTAGGGGAAACAAGTGCTTGTGTGCAGCTTCTGGAAGATGCTGGAGTTTCAGAAGACATGGGCATCATGTGCCTTCCCTGACCACCTGACTTTGATATCCATAAATGGGATATGGTGGTTCATGACAGCCTGCAGGACCATAGAAAAGTACCCCTTCTGGTTGATGTATACAGATGCCTGGTGGTCGGGGGCCCAGATGGGGATGTGGATGCCATCAGTAGCTCCCCTCCCCACAGTTGGGGAAGATCATGTCAGCAATGCCTGCGACGGATGGGAGACAGTGTTGATGGTCACACTGTCTCTATAACGAGTCTGTCCCCCTAGTTGGAACTGGTGTCCAGATGTCAGAAGCAGTACTGCATGGTAGGGTCCAACTGCATGAGCTGCACCCGCAGAGAGATGATGAGGTTCTCCACGATGAGCTGGGGGGTTGCATTCCTGCAGGGCCTGGAAGGAAATCTGCAGAAACTGCTGCAGGAGCCACAGCATGACAGATAAGAGCTGTCAAGTGCTTAAAGGCAGTTCAGGCTCCAAGGCTAGAGAGCTGAGGTGTCTGCAAGGGCAACCACTGTATAGGGGGGTGCTTTTAAGCTCAAGCTCAGATAGTCTTAGGCAGCAGCTCCAAGAAGTGAGTGCTGTCCTGATGCCCTGCCTGAAGTGCTTCCGGGTGGCCTTACATGCAACTCAGTATCCAGTGAGTGTGGACACTATTTCAAAATAATTCAGTGCTATTTTGATGGGCATTTGCTGTGTAGATGCGCTATTTTGAAATAAGCTATTTCGGAGTATTTCTTCTGAAATAGCTTATTCTGAAATAAGCGTGCAGTGTAGACATACCCTAAGCGAAGTCGAAAGAAGAGTGTTCCTGCTGTGTAAGCAGCGCCAAAAGCTGAATTAAGCTAGTTCAACTTAAGCTACACAATTGTTGTAGAAGAAGTTGCATAGCTTTTTCGACTTTAGCTCTGCTGTGTAAATGTATCCTACCTGTATTAGTTTACATCTCTCCCAATTGAGTCTTATTTTGTAATTCGGGGGCATTCGTGCTGATCTTCGTAAGCCACTTTATAATTAGTTCTATGGTCTCTCAAATACATAAAAAGGATTGCAAATATTGAACCTCATTCCAAGAGGTTCCTCCAAGCAAGAACATGTTGTTTGTTTGTTTGGTTTTACTGAAAGTTAGTTTTTGCCAAAAGAATTTCTGATGCAAACATTTCTTTTCGTTTTCATCAACATTTTCAGGGTGGGGGTTGGATATTTCCAATCAACTTTAATGTCCATTCATTTTCCAGCAGCAGACTGATTTATTTACAGTGATATGACCCTGACAGATGAAATGTTGGTTTCAACATCTTTTTATACTGCAAGTCAGTCTTTTGCAATAGGAAACAGGACATGCTTTTCCTTTCCACTCAAGTAGAAAGTCTTATACTGACATATTTGCTTAGATTAGGTCTAGATGACTGGTGGTAAAATCACAAAGTCCTGTCTGAGGCTATGTCTAGACTTCAGAGTTTTTCTGGGATACCAGAAGTATCCCGGAAAAACTCTGCTGCGTCCAAGTAATGAGTCTGCTTTTTCGGAACAGTTTCCAAAAAAGCAGGCACATTCTTTTGACATTCCTGCATTCCTCTCAGTGAGAGGAATAAGGGATGCTCCAAAAGAGGAGATATAGATGGGCCAAATTTCAGAAAAGCCTCTTCCGGAAAAAAAGCAGAAAAAGATACGCACATTTGCCTATCTTTTGGGGGAAAAAAACCTGCAGTCTAGATGTAGCCTACATTATAACATCTATGCTTACTGAACTATAGCTACAAAGTTTTCTAGTATAGATTGTATAAGATATTACCATGTCTGCCTGAGCATTTGAGAGTCCTTTGTAAGATTTTGGGACTGCTTAGGTTTACTCCCCTGTAGGACGATCAGAGAAGTGCTCTCTTTCATGGCACATTTTGAAAAGGAGAAGGAATTCAGGTTTCAGCAGTAATGGTTATATAAATTCTTATAATGAGATCACATTGGCCTTAGCTATCTTTTCCTTCTTTGGAATGCCTTCATGCTGATAAAATGATTTAAAAATAATTGTTTATTGGCAATGGTTGTGAGTTAGCTGAAGACCTCTGCTGAGTGAATAATGGACAATAATTCACGTGCTATCTTTGATATTTCACAAAAAGGATTATTTTTTCCCTTCTTGTCCACTCCCTACTAGTTTCTTCCAAGATGTTGCATCCTAGTTGAAACAAATTCTTCTCGCACCCTGTATTGTCATCCACATTTTCTGTGTTGCTGAAAATCACCTAGATTCCAACAGTGATATCTTGCTTTGCATTATTTCTATGGATTTGGGGCTTATAGCATTTGCTAAAGCCTGTTAATATGTGGGCAAGTATTTTGAAAACTTCCTCATGCAACTTTCTTAACACACTTTGCTTATAGCCTAACCCCCAAAAGAGTCTATTTGTAAGGTCCTTTTGTGCAGAGGCTGCCAACTGTGAACTTACGATTATTTTGTACACTCCTGAAATAAGAAGGGTCTCCCCACCAGAGAGCCCCCACGTCAAGATTCAGAATGCAAGGGAGTCCTCTCTAGTACCATCTCCTCTCAGCTATGCTGGTTCTGCTATAGTTCAGCCCATCAGCCAGATCACCTTGCAAGTTCAGTCCCTTTCCATGGCAACAAAACTCCAACTACACAGAAGGTTGTTGCCCATCTTAGACTACACTTCCAGGCCCAGATACTTGGACTACCCTACTCTGTCATACTCTCAAGGCATTTTTGTCTTGAGTCCCTCTCATTGAAGTTTCATGCCCTTCATCCTTACTCCTGGACCCTGTAGAGTGCTCCCTGCCCTTTTTCTTAGCACTGCACTTCACCCTGGAAGCTCCTTTTCCTAGCAAATTCCTACTTCCTTCCCTTCCAGGGGTTTCTAGCACTCTCCCTCAAGGATCTACTTATGGCCTACAATTTCTACCTCAGGACTTCCCATAAAAGCCCAACATATTTCCTGTTGTCACTTACCACCTGATTTCTCTGATATCCAATTCAAGTATAACACTATAGACTACTGTTGCAACCACTCACATATTTGGAACAAACCTTGTACAAAGTGTGCCAAGTGAGGAGTCTATGAAAAGCTTATTGTTTGCTGATTATGGTTGTACCATGTGTGTGCGTGTATTACCTTTGTATTTGAAGTTAGAAGTATAGGCTTTATACTTGTATGCCAAATGTCTGCTTCTGGGAGACACGAAACAGGAACCTTGGCAACATATTGTGGAGGGACTATTGAAGTTGAATAGAAGTACTTAATTGAGAATGGGCCTCAATTGAAAGGTACCAATCCACATCTGAGGAACCTTCCTGTGAACATTCAGCCTATCAGAGCAATGGCTTCTACCTCATGTATGAACAGGGGATTTGCTCATGTGATGCCAAACCATCTTGGGATGCACTTTTCCACACCAACAACTATGAGATTTCCTCCACATGACAGAGGATATAAAAGGTCCTGGAGCCCCCTCCATTTTGTCTTCAATTCTGCTTCTTACTTCTGGAGAAGTTTTGCTATGAAATGAAGCGCTAAACAAAGTACTAAAGGACCCATCCAAAATTTGATTGTACTCTCAGGACTTGACTTAAACCAGGAATTTATTTAATCATTGTTAGGAGCCTGAACCAAGAACTTTGCAATTGTTTTTATATATTTGATTGCTTTAAAATTTTTAACACTCATCCTTTCTTTCTTTTTACAAATCAACTTTTAGATTTTAGGTTCTAAAAGACTGGCAATGGCATGATTTGGGGGTAAGTTCTGACATAAATTGATCTAGGAATGTGGCTGGTCCTTTGGGATTAGAAGAACCTTTTGTTTGATCTGTTCAAGGAGTGTTACTGGTGGTAATACTGGAGAATTGAAGAGTCTGAGGGAATTGCTTATGAATTCTTGTTAACAGGAGTGGAGAACTAGAAGTTCTCCCTTTGATGAGTTAGGTGTGCCCTATAGCAGAGGGACCCCAGTCTTGAACTGTAGCAGCTCTTTGTCTGAGCTATGACTCTCAGTAATGTTCCCCGAGACCTCTTGTTATAAAGGTTACAGTTTCATTCTAAATGTCATGCAACAAATGGAGGTATCACATGGAAAACAGAGGATGTGTTCATGATGAATGAAGGGTACATCAAGAAGATCCTGGAGCTATACAGCTTACATATGCACGCCAACCCTTGATATTTTAAAAAGTAATTTTCTTAAAAAGCATTTAGAGTAATAAAACTGTTTCAGTAAATATATAAGATATTTCCTTTCTTTCCTTTCAAGTAATTTCAGTTTAACACAGTCTTCTTAACAAACCAGTAGCTGTTGTAAAATATGGAAAAGCACCATGATGACCTTTACCAATGCCTGGTGATGATCTACTGATATTATTCAGGAGAAGTAATGCTATAACTGATAATAAAATGTAGCAACATTCTTTCTTTATGCAAATGTGCCCATATCCACTTACATCCTTTTCAGTTTCCCCCTCCTTGACCCCATATAGTTTAGTTTTACAAGCTGTTATGGTAAATCTCTAAGTAACATGTATAGGCCTAGTCTTGCAGAGAAACATGATCATACTTGTATGTGCCAAAAAGCACATGAATTTGTATATTCAATCACCTAAATTACTTATGCAAATGACAAGTTGTTCATTCACCCATTCAGTCAGTCATAATTACCACAACTGCATTTGTAAAGTAGATATGGAAATGTACATGCATTTTTACACAGTCAGTTTTGAATTGTAGGGCCATACAGTGAAATATACCCAAGCATGCGTATAAGAACAATTACACTAAAACACTGTAATGAAAAGATATCTTTTCTCATCCCATTACTAATGGAAAAAATTAGCAAGTAACCATTCTTTATAAACATGACAACTGGAAAGCTAGCCTTCTCGGTGTTGGGATGATGAGTGGTACATACATGGCCAAGCAAATTGTTTCTACACCACATAATCTTGACACCAGCATTACTCCTTGAACTGATAGCAATATAGTGCATCTATGATGGCAGTAAAAATCATTCATCAACATGAGTGCATTATGGGAAGAATTTTCCAGTCATATTGAATCAAATCATGCCCTTGTTCCTCGCTGGCTGCTAGTAGGGAAGAGAAATAGAGGCCTGAGATTTTCCAAGTGAACAAAGCAGATGCAGGCAGAAAGTATTAGGAGCAACACCTTGTGTTTGTTGTTCACACCTGCTGGTGAATGGTTCATGCACTTCTCCTAGCACATACATGGTGCTGGTGCGAAGAGAATGCAGCATCTGACTAAGCAGCGTACTGGCGGGCTATCTTCCCAAGGGGTTCTATTCCATTGTCCTCAGGAATCTAGCAGGAGCATTCTCTGAGGTCTAATCTCTTTACCCTAGGCAAGACTAGCAGAGATTTAGCTAGATGATCTGTAAAAAACAAAGATAACTTTAGTGCTAATTAAAAAGTACAAAGGCTGTAGGAAACAAAATAATACATATTTTAATGGAACAGAGTTACAGATGTATAAGCCAGATTAGTCCCCAGGACCATTGCATTCCGTTAATAAAACAAGTAGCAAGTACACTAGGTGGTGAAATGGTTAAATAACAGTTTAATAGCAATTCAAAAATCATTCTGGTATCAAGTGGACTTTTAAACTTGTGTGCTCCATATTTTCTCTTATGTAGTTAGAGGAGAGGCATACAGTGTATTTCTCAACACATACCCATTACCCACAGTATATACATTTCCTAAAAATATTTTTGGACATTCTAGGCTGCCAGTTTGTTACATTATATTTTTAGATAACAAATATCAAACGACAGCTTTGCAAATATTTTAAAAGTGTTTTCAATCAGAGGTGGGGTTTTTTATTTATGAGTTGCCTATGATGACTCTTCTATTCATGATTATTAGTATGGAAAAATGTTGCACAAGTTAATAAATGCATTTAAAAATTAATATGATCACTCAGTTACTTCCCAAAGAAGCCCATGAACTATTTTTGTTCCAAGCATTCTTAGTCCTCACAATAGCAAGCAAAGCTGAGGGTAAGGGGCTTAACTATTCTTGGCTTTTTCCTGAGCTATAAACTAACAAGTCATCAACTGCCAGTTACAGCTGGAGCTTTGTATGATGCATTATAGTTGCTGTGTTTAGACATACTTCCATCCACATTTGGTAACTTTAAAAGTAGAATACAATATGTTACGAATAATGTATAGTGACTTCCCCTCATTACTCAAGCCATGAGGCATCTGAGACTTTCAAGATCTCTGGCAAGGCAACATTGTACTTACAGTTCTACAGTCCCTGGGGAATTACACCTTGTAATGTACAACTTTCTTATTTCAGTACACAACATTTTCTTTAGCTTTACTGAGAAATAAATATTTAACTGAAATGCAACTTGCGCAATAACTTTTTATCCTCCAGAATCTAAAACATTTAAACGAGTTCTATGTTTCATCATGAAACTGCTATGCCTTGATAAAATGTGGCATTAGGGTTCCCAATGGCATATAATTTCTTTCAAACCGGCTCTCAAACAAGCAGTCACCTAAATGTGATACCTAGTTCTCACTTTATAAATGTTTCCTTTTGCAAAATGCACCCTCTGCAAAAAAAAAAAAAAAAAAAAAAAAGATAACATCTCCAGAGAGAGAGGGGAGATTAATTTAATGTGAAGGCACAACAAGAACAAAAAAATCTTTGGGACCTAGAGTTAAATGCCATTTTTAAAACAGAGCAATAAATACATTAAATCACTAAGAAGAAACAACAAGAGTTTCTTCCCAGATAATTACTTAAACACAAAAGTTTCAAAATAAAGTACTTCAGTTTGAAATATGCTAGGCTAAAACTAAAACTAGAATATTGACTATACTTCTGCTACTTCTGTCATCATATATATATAAGAAACTGAACACAGTAGTTCTCAGCCTTTTCCATTACTGTGAAAAGTTACCTTTTCCATACTGGGACCTTTGAGGGACAAACATCTAACCAACATTTAGCCAGGTCAATTCTCTAATTTGCAGTAAGGAAAGGATAAGTGTTTGTGACCACCTGACACCTGTTAAGCCATGAGGTTCATGACCTTCAGGCTGAAAACATCTGTCTAGCCAAGATTCTAGCATATATTCTCAATAAGCCACCTCCACAGGAATTATATTTCAAACAAAATGCCAGTTTCAATCAGCTCATTTGTTATCAAGCTGTCATATTTGTCACATATTGTGGTAATAGACATTTTTAGATGCATAGTTTTTAAAATGCGGCTTTGCCTGGTTATTTGAGTGGGGTAATAATGCTGTCATCTTTTCTGAAACCTCCAGGGTATTTATTTTTCTCTTGAGCATAATTCAGATAAGATATATTCTCCATAAATCAAGCACTTAAAGATAGTGCTGGGGGAAAATGATTTGTTTTCATTTTATCGGCAATGTTTATTTTTATAATAATGTTCATTTTTTTTGCAGATTGATAATTCCTTTCTGCAAATGATGGTGTCACACAAAGGAAAATGCTTAAAATGTCCTCAACTCCCTAAAAACAGCAGTACCAGGCTGCATTGAATAGAAATATTGTTACTAGTTTTGAGGCAAGGCAGAGAGGGGATATAATAAACTGACTACACTCAAGAAATACCTTTACAAGCTGTAGCATCAGATAATAGGCCACTCAGCAGCAGAGTACTGATTCTGACTCCTCCCCCTACTGTCAAATGTTCGTTAGAGTGTGAACATGGCTTTGCTATCTTGTCCCTCCTGGGCTGCTCTTTGCATGTCTTTTATGTTCAGTGCCTTAAGTTCTGTCCCCCTGAATACTATTTAAAAGAAAGGTTCTTTTGATCAGTCCCATTTACATGCTCCCCAAAAAGTATGGCTGCCATGGCAGAAAATGTGGCTTCATTCTTAACACAATGTGCCAGATACTTCCCTGTTGTTTGGGTTTTTTTCTAGAAAATTGTGAGGACAAGAAATTGTTAAACTTGCTGTGATGCCTCATGTTTTTCTAAGGCATTGGCTTTTGAAGGCACGTAGGCACACTTTTGGTGGATTTCCAGCTTTCATATCCATATGTTAAGGTAGAAGTAAAAATTAAGTTGAAGATTTGCAATGCTGTCTTTCAATTGTAGATTTCTCTCTGAGTAACTCTTATTTAAGCTACTGAACTTGAGAGTTGCTGGGGTTCTCATTAGATTGTTTCCCCCCTAACTAATTGTGAGCCATAGTTGGTTGGTTGTGATGCTGAACAGTCTTTTTGCCTCCTTAGCATGCTGACTGAGCTGCCTCTTATAAAAGCTATGCAATCAGCCAGCAGTGACACATAACTATTGATAGTGAGGGATGGGCAAAATTTGAACCCACTGCACACAAAAAAAATATAAAAGTTGGGAGGGATGGGACTCCATGCTCCCGGCCCACACCATTTCCCACAGCTCCCCTTAGCTGGAAAAGATGAACCACAGTCAAAGGGAGCTGCGAGGCTCTATGACTATGGACACTTAGATAAACAAAATGTCTCATGGCCTGCTAGTGGCTTACCCAGGTGGAACTGCAACACAACTTTGAAAACCTCTGGTCTAAACTTTTTCTCACAATGAAGTCAATGGCAATGACAAACAGGAGTGATGAGAGAATGCATCCTTGTTTGAATGTTATGCTAAAACATTCACCAAAGTGTTCATTTACTTCACCTCTGCAAGTTGCCCCTTGATAATTATTTTATTGACTTTCCATCATCTTTCAAGATATTCCAGAGTTCACAATTGAAGGCTGTCAAAGGTTTTCTTAAAATCTAGGTTTATAATGAATGGGTTTTGCCATTCAAAGTTCTCACAATGATTGTTCTTACAGTAAAACTCAGGTTGACACAAAATCCACCCTGTTCTACCTTCAGTTTTATCTCAAGTGCTTCCTTCATTCTGCTTAATATGGTAGTGCTGAAGGTTTGCCTGTTGGTGAAATGGGTAAAATGTCTTCCCAGTTATTACAGTTGTTTAGGTATTTTGACTAACATGTCATTTCCCTGCTTTTCTCTTGCATCTTTCACTTCACTCTGTGTGATATCAGATGTTAGAATGCCTAGTTCTGGGTGTTTAAATCAGTCAAAGTCTATATTTTTTATTTAAAAAACAACAAATAGTCTAGCAGAACCTTAAAGACTAGCAAAACATGTAGATGGTATCATGAGCTTTCATGCACAAATCTGGAAATCTCAGATGACCCATCATCTCAAGCATTGGCACACTTACAACAGGGTTATCTGACTATACTGACTCTCCCCTCAGACCCTATACTACCAGCACTCCTAGCTATCTACGGGTGTGTCTAGACTACAGGGCTTTGTCGACAAAAGTGGACTTTTGTCGACAAAACTATACCTGCGTCCGCACTGCCTTTGAGTTATGTCAACATAATGTCGACAAAACTCAGCAGTTTTGTTGACGTATGTAAACCTCATTCTACGAGGAATAACACCTTTTGTCGACAGAGTTCTGTCGATAGAAGGCATTATTGCATCTACACTGTCCTTTGCGTCCACACTGTTATGTCGACAAAGCGGCTTGCTTTGTTGACAGAACTGGATGTAGTCTAGACGCTCTTTGTCGACAGTATCTGTTGACAAAACTTCTGTCGACAAAACCCTGTAGTGTAGACATACCCTACGAGACACCACCGACTTCCTATGGAAACTACAAAACATCAATAATCTCCCTGAAAACAACATCTTGGCCACCACAGGTGTAGAAGCTCTTTATACCAACATTCCACATGAAGACGGATTATAGGCTATCAGGAAATCTCTCTGATAACATCGGGTTCCAGAGCTCTGCAACTTTGTCCTCACACACACAACTACTTCCAATTTGGAGACAATTTGTATCTTCAAGTCAACAGCACAGCCACGAGCACCCACATGGCCCCACAATGTCAATGTCTTTATGGCTGACCTTAAACGTTTCAGCTCTTGCCCCCTAGCACTCTTACTCTACTTATGCTATATTGATGACATCTTTATCATATGGACCCACAGGAAAGAGACCCTTGAAGAATTTCACAGGGATTTCAACAACTTCCCCCCCAACATCAACTTCAGCCTGGATCAGCCCACACGAGAGATTTACTTCCTTGACACTACAATACAGTTACATGACAGACACATTTCCACCACCTTATACCAGAAACCTACCAACTGCTACACTTACCTTCATGCCTCTAGCTTCCATCCAAGACACATTTCTCAATCTATTGTTTACAGCCAAGTCTTAAAATACAACCAGATTTGCTCCAATCCCACAGACAGAGACAAACACCTACAGGGGACATAAAGCATTCTTAAAACTGAAATACCCACCCAGAGAAGTGAAAAAACAGATCGATAGAGTCAGAAGAGTACCCAGACATGAACTACTTCAAGACAGGCCAAGAAGAAAAAACAACAGAATTCTACTTGTCATCGCCTACAGTCCACAACTTAAACCAATGCATTATCAACAATCTAAAACCTAATTTGGAAAATGACCCTTCACTCTCACAGGCCTTGGGGGAAAGGCCAATCCTTGCCAGCAGACAACCTCCTAACCTCAAACAAATTATTTCCAGTAACCACGCAACACACCTCCATCATAATCATCCAGGAACTCACCCTTGCAATCAGTCCCGGTTGCAACACTGTCCACACATCCACACAAGTGATTTCATCACGGGACTCAACCACATCAGCCACTATATGAGAGGCTCATTTAACTGCATATCCACTAATGTGATCTATGCCATCAAATGCCAGCAATGTCCCCATTGCCATGTATATTGGCCAAACTGGATAGTCTCTATGGCTTTGTCTACACTGCAGGGTTTTTGCGCAAGAAGCTTTTTGCGGAAGAGATCTTTCACAAAAACTTCTTGCACAAAAGTGCGTTCACACCTCAATAGTGCATCACAAAAGCAATGTGCTTTTGTGCAAGAGAGCATCTACACTTCATGGATACTCTTGTGCAAGACAGTTCTGATGGCCATTCACAGAATGGCCATCAGAGCACCTGTGCTTTTTCTGATAGGCTCTTTTTGTGCAAGAAACCCCAGTTGAGCATCCACACACACCTTTTTGCGCAAGAACTCTTTTGCAAAAAGGAGTTATTCTTCATAGAAGGAGGTATACCTACACCACAAAAACTCCTCTGTTTTGCCATTCTACTGTCAATTTTCTTGCTCAAAAACACACTTGAGGTGCGGATGCTCTGCGGGTTTTTGTGCAAAAATGGCTGGTTTTATGCAAAACCCCTGTGGTGTAGACATAGCCTAAGGGAAAAATTAGTGGACACAAATCAGATATCCGAAATTGCAACACACAGAAACCTGTTGGAGAACACTTTAACCTGATCAGTTACTCATTAATGGATCTCAAAGTCACAGTGTTGTTTCAGGCCAATTTCACATGTCAAATACACAGGGAAGGGCTGGAACTTAACTTCATTTACAATTTTGATTCCTATCAGAGAGGAATGAATAAAGACATTGGCTGGCTCGCATATTACCTTCCACATTCTAATGACTTAACCAACCAAACAATGGGTACTTAATAGAGGTGCAAATTGTTCTTAACAGCTTCTTGTAACTTGAACAATCTAACTCACTATATTTTCTCTTTTTTTCTTCTCCTCTCCCTCTTTTGCCCTCCACCTTCCCTTATTTATTTTTGGATTTGGGTTTTTAATACTCCAGTCTTCGGAAGAAGTGGGTTGTGTCCACAAAAGCTCATGATACCATCTACATGTTTTGTTAGTCTTTAAGGTGCTGATAGACTATTAGTTGATTTTTAAGTTTTTTCCAGTTACTGACTAACTTGGCTACCCCTCTGAAGCTTTTATATTTTTTATGGTAGTATTCTTTTTAGCACCACTGAATGTACTCTGCCCATCACCCTTTTTCTTTTTCTGTGAAGATCTCTTCTTGTGTATTCTTAGTACATCCTCAGGCTGGAATAAACTTTTGCCTGCTAGAATCCTGTTGAGTTGATAAAGTGTTTTACATCATTCTTTTGGCAGCTGCTTCAGCTTTCCTTTGGTGATGTTATCCATGTATTTCCTCTTATCTTTTCTTGTGGTGTTTTTTTTAACTACTTTGTCCTTTATTTTATTTTATATATATAGTATGTTTTCAAGGAGCTGATGTTTGCTCTGGATTCTTTTCCTTCTTTCACACAGTACCTCATATGTTCATGTATCCAGGCTTTAGTTTTGCTTATCTAGAAACTAATTGCAGTTATTTCAGCATGCATGATAATACGATGCAGAAAAGACTATGACACATCAATGTTAATCTCTGATGGTGAATCTAAGTCTTAGGGCAACTGAAATCCAATCATATAGTCAATTTGAAATTGTCTTTTTTATTAGCCTTTGTGGGTGCTTTTGGGGAGTAGTTTTTCTTAAGTTTGCTCTTGAGTCTTGCCACATATAAATTTTGGTATCTTCTCACATCCCATCTGTATGTGCTTATGCTCTGAAGAGTGTTTCTAAAATTCTTTCCGAAATATTAATGATCAATCTGGTCTCTAGTGAGTCCTTCTGGAGAATTCCAAGTATTTTTATAGAGACACTTGTGTGGGAATAATGTTCCACCAAGTACAAGCAGAGGTTAACACTGAGAGCAGAATTTGGGATTTTCTCTGCCTCCATAGCTAAGCTTCTAATGTTTGTTATGCTGGCCACCTGACAGCAAAAATGTTGTAATTGAACTGCTATCACTAATGGTTCATTGAGTTAGCATCAACCTCTGGGTGTGCCAGTGAGTAGTCCCTATTGATTTGGCAATTTAACAATATAATAGAAGGATGGGATGGAACTTTGAGGCCTGTGAAAGAGAGACATTAGCAGCTAGTACTATTCATACCAAAATAGCTAATGTCTCATTCAGGGCAGGAATTCTATAACCATAGAATTATAGAATCCTAGGGAAGGAATAGATCTTAAGAGGTATAGCCACAACATCCATGATACATATTGATTATTAAACACTTCCAAGGTACAGGAATACCTTCCTAGGTAACTTGTTTCATTGCTTAGTTATTCTTATAACTAGAAAGTTGGGAACAGAGCAACAGAATTTGGCCTAAGCTCTAACTGGACCAAATTCTGATCTCACTTATGTGTGGCAAAACTCTTGATTACTATAGGGCTATGTCTAGACTGGCATGATTTTCCGCAAAGGCTTTTAACGGAAAAGTTTTCCGTTAAAAGCATTTGCGGAAAAGAGCATCTAGATTGGCATGGACGCTTTTCCACAAAAGCACTTTTTGCGGAAAAGCATCCGTGCCAATCTAGACACGCTTTTGTGCAAAAAAGCCCCAATCGCCATTTTAGCCATCCAGGCTTTTTTGCAGAAAACAAATCTCAGCTGTCTACACTGGCCCTCTTGCACAAATGATTTGCTCAAGAGGGCTTTTGCCCAAACAGGAGCAGCATAGTATTTCCGGAAGAAGCACTGATTTCTTACAGTAGGAAGTCAGTGTTCTTGCGGAAATTCAAGCGGCCAGTGTAGAAAGCTGGCAAGATTTTCCGCAAAAGCAGTTGATTTTGCGGAAAAACTTGCCAGTCTAGACACAGCCTAGTAGTGGGGATTATGCTCATGACTGTTAAAAATCAGACAATTTATGTATGTCCTTAAATAGAGACTCAGTGGGCTGAGCATAAGCACCCATTTTGTAAAAGTTTGGTTTATATTGCTTCTGAAATGATAAATGAAGGGGAACTATGAACCAAGCTTTTTGTAGCTGGTCACAAATTGTCCATCATTGTTACACACAGATGCAGATGACAACGTGCTATTTCCTAATTAGTGCTATCTAACTTTACAAGTTTCAGATGTGACATTTTGCAGTACTTACGACATGTCTGGGTTCTCTTTTCTACCTCCAAAGCTAAAGCATCTAATCAAAGTCTATTAGAAAAAATGATTGTCATGCTAGCCACCAGCCAGCAGAAATGTTGTCATTGGACTACTATCACTAATGCTTTATTGAGTTAGCATCATCCTCTGGGTGTCCTGGTGAGTTTTAAATAGTCAGTACAGCTATTTAGACTGCAAATTCCAGGTGGCTGATCATACAAGCCAGATTCTCTACTGCCTTCTAGTTCCTTTATATCGCCATGAGATTACAAAGAGACAAGTACTTAAACAATGATGAAAATAAAGAAATAATAATAGTAATAGATGTGCACTTTGCTATGCTAGTTGCCCATTAAGAGCTCATCACATTTGGTTTTATATGCATTTACATTTTAATTGCCAACTTCATGGTACCGGCAGGAGTGCAGATATTGGTTACTATTTGCTCTCTGAACAATGCATTAACAGATTGCTGATGTTCTTGAATAATTTTCAGTGCCTTTCTGAGTGAGTGGTATTCTGCAGAGCAATACTAATATGTTCCCAGTGTTTTTGTAATAAAAAAGTTACATATTATCCTATCATGTGCAATGCATAATGTGTATAAAGTTAGTTTACTGACCCCCATTGCTATCCTCACTATAAATCACAGGGAGAAACTGTAAGAGTGGGAAATTTGCATCTATTTTGTTATTGTGACTCCTGAAAACATTTCCTTATAGCAAGTTTTATCAAACTGTGTTCTTCTCACATCAATGTGCCATACCGAGTGGTGGGTGGTGATGGCATAGTGATGTTTTTGAATAAATAAAACCTGTGATATAGTCTGCTGCTATTTCATTTATTTGAATTCAATTTCTCCTGGTTAACCCCTAATGAAGCAGCATAAGCTTTTCCAGTTGAAGAAATTTTGATGAAAAACTTTTTAAACCAGTACCACTTCCTTGTAGAACTCTCTCATCACTTCCCTGTACTGTTCCTAGGATTTTACTTCCTACCAATTCCCCAAAATGACAAATTGAACAAGTGCTTACAAATAACTGCATGAGTATTAGATACATAATATTTGAACTTTATCATAATAGAAGTTATTTGGTTTAGAAACAAAGGACAAATTCTACTTACATGCAACAATATAAATCAATTTGCATCAATAGACGTATGCCAGATAACCAAAGGTGTAAATGAGAGCTGCACATTATCATTCTAGTCTTCTCTACTGCAGCTCTGATTTTTTCCCCCATCCAGAGCCTTTTTACTCTGTAGCTGAGCAAGTGATAGAGCAGTAACAGTGGTGTCATATAGTCATAGTTGAGACTTACGCTGTACACCCAGAAACCTGTTGGGAAACATTTTGGCTTGCCCCAGCACCCACTAATGGGTCTAAAAGTGACAATATTATTACAAGCCAATTTCAAAAAGCAGCTGGAGAGAGAAGCTGCAGAACTTGATTTCATTTACAAGTTTGACACCTGCAGTATAGGTTTAAACAAAGCCCTTAATTGGATGGCCCACTAGATTCCACACCCTAATGACACAAAAAGCAAAGCACCAGGTATTTAGGGTTCTTAGAACCCACTCTATAAGCATCATTTACGCCATGGACACTCTAATTGACAATATATTTTTTCCTTCTCTTTCCCTCCCCATCCTCTGTCATTCTCTGCTATCTGTCTGTCCCTTGGACCCCTTAACTCCATTTATCTGAAGAAGTGCTTGTACCCACAAAAGCTCATGATACCATCTGCATTTTTGGTTAGTCGCTAAAGTGCTGCAAAACTATTTCTTGTTTTTTAAGTGTATTCATTTAGGGTATGTCTACACTACAGTGCTAATTCGAACTAACTTAGTTCGAATTAGTTAATTCGAACTAAGCTAATTCGAACTAACGCATCCAGACTAAAAAACTAGTTCGAATTAGCGTTTTGCTAATTCGAACTAGCATGTCCACATTAAGTGGACCCTGAACCGGGGTTAAGGATGGCCGGAAGCAGTGCCAGCAGGGCATCAGATGAGGACTTAGAGCGTGGAGCTGCTGTCTCAGGCTAGCCGAGGGCTGTGCTTAAAGGGACCCAACCCCCACCCCGGACAGACAGTTCTCAGGGGTGCCCCACTTGCAAACCAGTCCTGGCTTGGAGTGCCCTGAGTGCCCACACTGGGCACATCACAGCACTCGTTCATCAGACCGGCTGCACTTGCTGCAGGCTGCCATCTGGGGAAAGCGGGCAATTGGGGGGCTGCAGGAGAGCTTCCACCCCCAGAGGCCCACAGAGCCAGCCCAGTCCTCCCCATTGGGGGCTCATACCCCATTCCTCCCTCACCTCCTTCCACTTACCCTTCCCTAGCCCCCCTTCCTGATGTACAAAATAAAGAAAACGTGTGGTCAAAAATAGAATCTCTCTTTATTGAACAAAATTCGGGGAGACTAGGAAAAGGAGGTGGGAGAGGGGAAGAGAGAGGCTGGGAGAGGGGAGGGCAACTAAAATAATCAGAGGTTTGGAACAGGTCCCATATGAAGAGAGGCTAAAGAGACTGGGACGTCTCATCTTAGAAAAGAGGAGACTGAGGGGGGATAGGATAGAGGTCTATAAAAGCATGAGTGGGATGGAGAGGGTGCATAAAGAAAAGTTCTTCATTAGTTCCCATAATAGAAGGACTAGAGGACACCAAAGGAAAGGAATGGATAGCAGGCTTCAAACTAGTAACAGAAAGTTGTTCTTCACAAAGCAAAGAGTCAACCTGTGGAACTCCTTGCTGCAGGAGGCTGTGAAGGCTACAACTAGAACAGAGTTTAAAGAGAAGTGAGATAAAGTGATGAAGGTTGGGTCCATGGAGTGGTATTAGCCAGGGGGTAGGAGTGGTGTCCCTGCCCAAAGTTTGTGGAAGGCTGGAGAGGGATGGCACGAGAGAAATGGCTTGGTCACTGTCTTCGGTCCATCTCCTCCAGGGTCCCTAGGGTTGGCCGCTGTCGGCAGACAGGCTACTGGGCTAGATGGACCTTTGGTCTGACCCAGTACGGCCATTCTAAGCTCAGGGCTCAGGGGTCTCAGTGGACCACCTTGATTTTCATGCACACCAGCTCCTGGGTGGCCAGGCTGGCAGCTATCCTGCCTTAGATGGCCACTTTCCTGTGCCTAGTGCGGAGATCGTGGACGAGGTCCACGATCTCCTCACTAGACCAGGCGGGTGCCCGCCTCTTGCGGTCCCGGGCAAGCTCCCAGGAGCCGCCAGCCAGGTCCCGGGAAGAGGGGGAGGGCTGGGGGGCATCGGGTGGGTGGCTCGATCCGTGCCAGGTGCAGGGTCTGCTAGCTGGGTGCTGGCAGCCTTGCACCTGGCACGGGCACCGTAGCCAGCCCGTGCCCCTTTAAGGGTTCTGGGGCCGGGAGGGGGGCAATAGAGTTTCCCTGGTGTTGGCCAGAGTGGCCACCAGGGAAACCTGGGGAGGGCTAGCCTCCCACTAGTTCGAATTAAGGGTCTACACACCCCTTAATTCGAACTAGTAAGTTCGAACTAGGCTTAGTCCTCGTAAAATGAGGTTTACCTAGTTCGAACTAAGCGCTCCGCTAGTTCGAATTAAGTTCGAACTAGCAGAGCGCTAGTGTAGCACCTATCAAAGTTAATTCGAACTAACGTCCGTTAGTTCGAATTAACTTTGTAGTGTAGACATACCCTTACAGACTGACATGGCTACCACTTTGAAGCTATATACCCTGTTAATGTAATTATGGATCACTAGTGCAGAGGTTTCTTTAATTTCTCTGAGTTCTGTTAAGTCTGATAAAATGAAAGAAAGAAAGTAACTACTGTACTGCTACCCATTTATGGAACAAATACTTTGACTTTCTTAGCTACTTTGTCTTACATAACAGACAATAGCTAACTATTTCAGGCTCTATTGCAATGGGATGTTCTCTCTCATTTTCTGTATGTTTTGTTCCACTGAATCTAGCTTTACAGCTATACAATTTTAATAGTGTATTATTCATCATGCAATATCTGCTTGTATTATGTTTTATACCATGATACCTTGTCATAAGACTTTTCTTTGGGGATATTTCATTCTCATTACTTTTAATCTATGCTATTTCTTACACAATGGATACCACTATGGTATTTGAGCATCTAAGGCCAGAGCTATACTCAACCCAGAAGGTTGGCTTATGGTACACAATTCCAGCTACGTAAACAATGTTGCTGGAATCCACATACCTTAAGCCAAACTTGATGGTGTCTTCACAGTGGGAGGTCAATGGGAGCAAATGTTCCCATCAGCTTTCCTTACTCCTCATGAATTGAGGAGTACCAGTGCCAGCCAGGGGCCCTCTCAGTATTTGATTTAGCTAGTCTTTACTAGCCCCGCTAAATTAAATGCATGAGATCAATCTCTGGAGTGGCAAGTGGAGATGTGGCCTAATAAACAATCAAGGTGTAATATTACAGTACAAGAGACTCAAGAAAATGATTAAACATTGACAATATAATGTCCAAGTTGAAAATATACTACTTGAAACCTTTACCTGATCTTTCTTTAAAGTTTAAACTGAGTCCAGATATGTGGTTAGGCTTTTTTTCACTTTTTGTTCTGAATCCTTGTCTGAGTCACGCTGAGATGATTCCTTCATAGCTGTTCTTCTAGATCCTAAAGTAACATTTTTGCATGGTATAGGCCCATTAAGTACATTGCATAATAATCCCTTCCTAAGCATCCATTAACATAATTAACAGCCAGTTAACCAAAGCATTACACCTTCAGACATCAAATAACAAATGATAAGTTCACAGCTGGCAGGGGACTCTTTCAAGGCAAGCTCTGCTCAAAAGTGTGGTAAGCAGAACAGAGAAAATGTGTTTGCTCAGTGATGGAAAGCATTCAACATCCATTAGAGATTGGCCAATATCTTAATTTAATTGCACTACAAATGTAATTTTAAAAAATTAGTTATGATGCTATGGTGGCTGAATTTATACCAGTCATTACTCCATTAAAACTGGTCAGTTCTGTCATTAAGGAAGGCTCTCTCAGAGGGCTGCAATTCACTATGCTAGCTTTGATTTGGGTAATTAGCTAGCAACTAGCAGCAATGGGTAACATTTGAGGCAGAACAACATCTTCAGAGCTGTGTTGGATCTTATGATAGGCAAAATATATCCTACATATTGTGAGATGCCTCTTCTATAGCAAGCCATTTGCTTACTGCTAGTGACCATTATGTTTCCCAGGTGTTCTTACTGAAGTCAACATTACATAACCAATATTTACTCACTATTATCCTACATGGTTTGCTGTATAAGTTATAGTCTAATAATTTTAATATTTCCCATGAACCTCTTCATTCACCTGCCATGCTAAATCAGCTAGCACATTGAAATACTGAATAGAAATTCATGTAGTTCTCAGGCATCTAACATGAAAGTTATTTCAGACCTCACCAGTACTTTTTCTAAGCCATGTGAAAAACAGCTATTGACTTAACAGGACATACCTCACTCAAACTTTGCAACCATGGCCATTCAAAAAAAATTAGCCCTTTCCTGACTGTAATTTTTTTTAAATTAACAGCAAAATGCTGACATTATGCTAATATTAATCTGTTAAAGAATGCACCTCTCAGAAATATCTGGGGACTGCCTTTCTGTCAAAATCATTACAACCGTATTACCACAATGAGCAGTAGTATGTCCTGCATTCAGTATTGCTCTGTAAGTTCTAGATATTAAACTACAGTGTACATCTTGAGCTACACAATGAGCTAAATACAAGGGACATGATTCTTTTCCTGCAGTATATCATATATGAGACTTGAGGGGAATTATTAGTATCTTACAGGTGTCAAATCACCCTCCGTCTTTCTATGCATTAAAAAAATCAATTCCTAAGTTAACCCATGATTTCTAAAATTTTGAATAATTTTTTGTCACAGAAGAACTAATCTTTCTGTTCTTTTCCTCTGTGTCTATCATCTGTATTTCTTTTCTTTAGCACAGTTAAGTAGTATTTAAATAAAGTATAATTGTTTATTTACAATCACACAAGGGTGGGCGACTAAATCAAGGGTTATGGTGATAAAATAAGAGCAAAGATGGCCTATGAAGTCTTGCATTGCTGGTTAGGTTTCTAAAACCCTCTAGGAAGTCTTATAACAAGCAGTTGATTATAATATTATTACAATGAGGAGGGGAAAATTGGAATTAAAGCAATTATATGAACATTTGGACAATTGTGTTATCTGTTCCTCACCCTTACACCATGCACAGAGACATGTGTGAGCTATTAAATGTCAGCCTCTTGCAGCCAATAATGATGCCAGTTTGAAGGCCTATTTTTCAGCTTCACCCACAATCACCCCCATGTTTTTTTCTAGGTTCTTTTGCATATGGAATGATACTATTTCTGAACTAAATTCACAAAGCTACTACTATAAAACCTTCAAATCCCTCCTGAAATCCACTGGTACCATTGTGGCCCCAGGTACCCATTCACACACTACATACTACTGCAATAATATTTATACACAATATGCTTTAGGGGTTATCATATGGAAGCTAACAACACAAAGATTGGTAATGATAGAAATGTAGCCGTGTTAGTCTAGTGTAGCTGAAACAAAAAACAGGACTATGTAGCACTTTAATGACTAACAAGATGGTTTATTAGGTGATGAACTTTTGTGGGCCAGACCCACTTCCTCAGATCAAATAGTGGAAGAAAATTGTCACAACCATATATACCAAAGGATACAATTAAAAAAATGAACACATATGAAAAGGACAAATCAAATTTCAGAACAGAAGGAGGATGGGGTGGGGGAAGTAAATGTCTGTGATCTAACGATATTAGAGGTGATAATTGGGGAAGCTATCTTTGTAATGGGTAAGATAATTAGAGTCTTTATTCAAACTTAGGCGTAAAGTGTCGAATTTAAGCATGAATGACAGTTCAGAGAATTCTCTTTCAAGTGTAGTCTTAAAAGGCCTTTGAAGCAGGATGTAGGTAATCAAGTCGATGAGACAATGTCCTTTCTGGTTGAAATGTCAAGAAACTGTTTTTTCTTTGTGATCCTGTCTAATATCTGTTTTGTAGGCATTGATCCTTTGGCGAAGTGTCAGAGACATTTGTCCAATGTACATAGCAGACGGACACTTTTGGCACATGATAGTATAAATTATATTTCTGGATGCGCAGAAACTATTGAGCTAAACCATCAGGGAGTTTTCTTGTTCCTGAACAAAAGAGAAAATTAATGGTATTCCTGCATCTCACACAGAGACACAGGAGATTGAAACCCCAGAAGTCATTCCTGACTTGTGAGACATAAGCAATCCCTTTGGGAATATAAAGAACAGACAGAGACTCCGCCTTTATCCTTCATCTTAAGAGACAAACCCAGTGACATTATCTGTGTGTCACCAGGCCTGGTCACCAGTTCAGCCTATTAAAAGTTGTAAGCAGATTGGGGCCAAGAGAAACTACCTTGACCAAACAGTTTTCCCTGTAAGCTGAGAACTTGGGTAACCATCTAGTAGAGTCAAATGTCCAGCTGATTAGCAGAGAGCCCACAGCACCCACAGCTGGCTGCATATGTTTCTACTGGTAGTGCACATTCATGCATGCCTTGGCCCACATATGCAAATTTATTCTGCACATGTTTGAAAAAAATTAGAGGGAACACTGGCAAAGACCACATCTTGCTTGAATAACGAATACATATGCAGGATTAACTTTTAAAACTGTTTCATAAGGCTAATCAGGTGGCTCCTATTAGCATCAATTCAGGATACAACTACACAGGATTTGAGGCTGTGATGGGGCATTGGCCCAACACTGGCCCTTTAAGGGTTAAAACTCAGCCCTGGGAGAAGGCTGAGAAAGTGTATCTCACAGCTGAGGCAGATACAATCACTTAGGGTATGTCTACACTAGTCCCCTAGTTCGAATTCATTCCACGAGGACTACCTACTCCGTGCCGCGTGTAGCCATGGGCACAGAGTTCTCACTAAGGGGGATTTTAAAATGGCGGTGCCCGGGAAGATGCAAATGAAGCCCAGGATATTTAAATCCCGGGCTTTATTTGCAACTTCGCATGCCTACATTAGCCACCCTAGTTCGAACTAGGGGGCTAGTGTAGACATACCCTTAGAGCCCAGCGGGGGCTGTATAAATAGGAATTCCTTGATGGAAACAGAACACACACTCTTACCCTAGCTGGGGAGCTGGAGGGACTTGGCTGCCAGGGAAGTTAGAGGCTGCTTGAGATAGAACAGTGCTGGGGGAAGGCAGGTATGGCTGGGGAGCCCTGGCCTGACCTCACTCCTAGGCTGCAGAGTTTGAGGCAAGGCCTGAGTGTACTAAGACTGCCAGGAAACAGCCAAGATAACAAAAGGCAGAAAGTCCACACCCCCTTGCCAATCATGAGTGGCCGTTTCAGACTGCAGTTTGCCCCTGAGGAAAAGGGCTAGGTGATGACTGGTAGTAGATCACTGAGGCAAGGTAGGTGTTGGGGAATTGGGGGTTCCTGGGAGAGGACCCCCAAAGTGTAGGAACACTGACCTAGAGAAAAGGAGAACCCAGAAAGGGCCAGAAAAGGGACCCAGAGCTGAACCAGCAGAAGACCTGCACAAGAGGCTGGGATACCAACCAGCAAAGGGCACTCTGAGGCAGGAGTACTGATTCCCCGAGCAACCAGTGGGAGGTGCCGTGGGGGTGAGTGCTCGTCCTGTGACAAAGACCCTCTCGCTGATGCAGAAGAAAGTATAGTTAGGGATCCATGTACAGAAAAGCCCTCGGAATAGGCAAAAAGCCTCAGGTGAGATTTATGTTTTGTTTATTGTGAACACTATCTGACTATTCTCGACTTTCCCAAATGCACTTAAAGAGAGTTCTGGTTAATATCTACTCACATTTCATCCCATCTCTGCACATAAAAGCTGAAGGGTTAATTTAGCTCATAATTTTTAGCACAATAAAATAAATATACAGTTCCTCAATCCGAGCTGCATCTTCTAATCAGCCACAAAAGCACTTCTGCATCAAAGAATTTCATCATTCTGTCACTTGAGTCCACCCATCTTCCCCAAAGAAGAAACAATTTGTTCTAACAATAAAAAGAATCTCAACATAAACCAGGGTTCATGCTCTCACCAGGGAAATCACTAAGGAAACCAGATTTATCATTGCTGTATTGTGAATAAATAGCTCTTTGATACAGATTGAAATAAGCATATCTGGCCATTTGTTCATAGTTATTGAAAGGGTAAATATAACGTGTGTAAATGAAACCTTACTTTAAATAATTTATGACTTGTCACTAACTTCCAGCAAACCTACCTGTTTCAAGTGAGTTTAAAATATTCTCTCACAGTTTTCACCTCTAGTGATTTACTTTAGCAGGATACAAATAATTATTTCTTTGTCATGATGCTTTCATACCAGAGTTCATTTACATATCAAGTCCGTTCCTGAGTCAAGGACACTACAGTGAGACCTCTGTCCCAAAATGAAAGAGATAATACTCAATGAGAGGGGGGAGAGACTGTCAGTAAGTACACAATGCCAAAACCATAAAAGGCTTTAGGGATGAAACCAACACCTTGAATTGCACTAAGAAACTCAGAAGGCATTGACTACCTCTAGAGCCTGTTTTTGGGAAGCAGTTTCTATCTTTGTGGAAACAAAATTTCCTAGCAAACCCATCTACTAACTACATAACGAAGGCAGTCATTTCCATCCACACCCTGGCAAGCGAATATTCCTGAGACTGGGAGGGGGGGAGCAGGAAGTCTCCCGAGATCTCAAGGAAGGACTTCAACATTGAATAGAGAACAAGAAACTGATTCACCCTTTTCTGAGATGGGGAAAATATTCTGTCTTCAGAGCAACGTCCATATTCATCAAAACAATAACTAGCTGCAGCCTAATCTTGGACTGTACAAGTGCCACATGGTATTTTTCATTTCATTATACTTAATTAGCTGTTTTGCTAATGTGTTTGATGTTTAAGAGAGAGTTTCCCTGTTTTCTAAAGAACAGAGCTAGTCTGGTTCTGTAAATTGTGCAAGGATTCATGTACTTACTACAGTGCCAAACTGTTTAAATGAGGCTTCCACCTTCAGGTATTCACCATCACTGCAGAGCAGAATCAATAAGATTCATTTGAAGCAATTCACCTCACATCTTCATATATCCCCGACAGAGCTTGTATTATAATATGTCCCTGTAGAATGTTCATATAGAGCTTTTTTTCACCAAATTCATATGAAGGAATCATCATCTGGTTTCTATAATCTCTCGGGAGGGGGTAAAATGAGATCTATATAACTTGAATGGACAATTTAAAAATAGTTTAAATCTGTTTACCTTCTAGAGAATTAAAATCAGGAAAAATTGTAATAGAAGCTATATAGGTAGGATCAGAAGGGATTCTTTTCCTGTTCCACGTCCTATTACACATACTGTAACGCATATAACAAAGCCTTGATCCAAATGACCCATAATAATTTAATTATTTCCTTTATCAGTCTTAAAGCCTGATAATCTGTGGTCCTCCACCTCGCTCAAGATAGCTTGCCTCCTTGGATATGTGCACCTCACAGATTATACCCAAAGCAGGAGATCCTATCTTCTAGCAGCTGCCCCTTTCCTAACTCCTCATTGCTGTAGAAGAGACTAGCTGTTTCTCTTAGCCCTGGTCTACACGAGGGAGTTATTTTGAAATAAACCCCCTTAGATCTAATTAATAAGCAGAGCATCCACACTACCAAGCCCATTATTTCAAAATAACAGGCCACTTATTTCGAAATCTGTACTCCTGCTTTCCTCGAGGAATAACACTAATTTCAAAATAGTTATTACGAAATAGTGTTAGTGTGGATGCTTTGATGCTGCTATTTCAAACTAACTACTCCCCAGTGTTTCCTGGGCTCTAAGTCCAAGGTAGCATGTCCACATTAATGGGTCCTGCCTTGGACTAATTTCAAGGCTTCCCCATAGTGTGGACACACTAGTTCAATTTTGTAAAATCAGGAATTAAGTTATTTTGAAATAGTTTCCTAGTGTAGACATGCCCTAAGAGAAGAAGTAAGTAAAGCAGTTCCCTCCAGGGTTCTTTCCTAACTCTCCCCGCCCCACTCACTTACTGTCAATACTGTCAAAAGAGTTTCATCGCATTATATTCATATGTTAATAATTATTAAGGTCACTTTTTCAGGTGCATAATGAAATGTTATGCTTTGCTTACGCCAGTCAATCCTTTTAAAGTATCTATTAACAAGAAGGAAAGGTTTTTCTGAAGGCGGCAGCCCAAAGAAACCAGACTAATCTACTAACTTCATATCTCAAAGATGCATTTTACATGTGATTAAGAACTGTAGAAAAAACAATCCATTTTTCTCCGTGAAATTTCATTTGACAAACTCTGCTGTCTTGTTTAGGGCTGTTTTTCCACGCGTTTTATTTTTTCTGTGAAATTGACATATGGCTTTTTCACAGTAGTTCCTAATTCAAATACACAAAATATTGACTTTTAATTGGGGAGCTATTTTTCACTCAGATGGCATCCATTTTTAGGCCTTGAATCTGCCATGAGCTCAGTAAAATAGACCCATGCACATCCGTGCAGAGCTCATTGTAGCAGTAAGGCCTTAACTTAGGAACTGGTACATTTATCAAGTGATCTGTCAAATTCTTGGGCGGGGGGGAGAGTTCCAGTACAATGGGCCAATTTTTTAGCTCATAAAAGACTGCAACAAATATAATTCATTTACAGAAGTTTAATTGTTGTTGCAATTTTATACAATTCTGTGGTTAACAACAATAAAACTATATTATGAAACACATTGGGGTAAATTTGTTCTGGGTGCTCTCCCCTAAGGGACCCTCAAAAATATAAAATGCTTATTTTCAGAGGCTATCCTCGGGGGCCAGATTTGCACTCCTTAATCAGTCAACACTGCCACTAAAGTCAGTGGGAATATTTAAAGATGCAAGAATCAGCCATTCAGAAGGATTGGGTGATGGAATAGACTGGTAAAAGGAAACTGGGCTTTTAGTTTGTAACCACTCCTTCAAATCTGGTCCAGTTCACTAGCGTGAAAGAGACATTACCATTAGCTATATCAAGGAATATGTGAAATGATTTCATGGTGTCAGACCTGCTCCTGGCAGCCATATTCCTACAGCATGAAACATGCTGATTGGGCAGTATCTGCAGATAAAAGAATGTCTGAATGGGCATGGAAACCAAAATACCTGCTCCTAAACTGGAGTTGGCTCCTATGCACTGTGACTGAGAAATAATTCAAGGTCAGTGTAAAGGAGCTCTCTACTGTTGCTTCATTTGAGGGTCAATCCCATGAGGCCTTGAATGCTCCCATTCAGTTCACTGACATTGGAGAGCACTCTGCCCTTCACAGAACTGGGTGACAAGCTGCATCTGTTGTGCAGATTATTGAAGAAAAAAACCTTTGCATTCCAGTCCCGTCAGTCTATCACCAGCCACGAGTATGAAATTCAGTTGACAAAAACACCCACTGTTCAGCAATTCCTTGGCACAGTAGGGTGGATTCAGAACAAAGTGCCAGTATTAATTTTAAAAGTATCTCATTTTTGTTCCTTCATGTCGTAGTTTTGTGGTTATTTGTATATGTTCATTTTCATTTTTTCCCCGCAGTAGTGCCCTGACTTTTTAATGTCTTTAATCCTCATTAGGGTGCATGGGAGCTTCTATGTTCAGATCCTAATGTCAAGGGCTTGCAGATAAATATGTATTTATGGACTTTTAAAATGAAATTATGCAAATGTAATTCAGGAACTTGTGAAAATATGTATTATTCACCTCATGGTTTCTATTGTGTATATGCTTTTTACAAGAATTTTAAAAGTTGGTATTATGGATGTGATGCAGTATAACTTAACTGGGGCCATCACAGTCTAAGTATGTAATACCCTATATATGCAGACTATTTCTAAAATGGAATTTGCAGCAAAAATCTATATGAAAACAACCAATCTATATGTGCAGTAGTCAGTTTTCTGAGTTAATTTGTAATCACTGCCAATTAACAACATCATAGTTCCAAATAAAAGACTCACCACTTGCCAAATATTATGCTTACAGAAAAGACTTTTTAAATATATATATATAGCATAGATACAGAGGTAGAACCTCATCTGCCCTATAGCCTTGCAGATTTACAATTCCTTACTGTTCTCCAAGGAACTTGTAACCTGCTGGCTGTATTCCTCTGAGTTCCCATAAGAAAATCACTCCCTTTTTACATAGCTAGTGGGATTTTTAGATTGCAGTAAGACAGACTCATAAAAGTATTTCAACCATCAACTTTTTGACATTTTTAAATGTAAGCATGGCCCAATCATTGCTTTTAAATTGGTAACTGATGATGGCAGTAATTCACTCCTGAGCTGAGACCTTGGTATAAAAGTTTGAGCACAGAATGTTGTTTTAGACTGTCAGACGCCCCTGAAAAGTGTGTTTATATCAGATCAGTTGAGACAGACTTAAATACAGAAGATAGCTTGTCACCAGAAATCTCATAAAGCTGCCCACAGCCTATTAAAGGGCCCACAAATCTACATTTTCAAAAGCAGATACTAATTTGAGAGAATCTATTTGAGAACTTAAGATTTTCCAAAGAAAAGAGATCTTTTTTCCACTTTAGGTGTCAAGAAAGTGAAATATTCAAAATGACTTGTTGCTTTTGAAAATATAGTCCTATGAGCAGACATTGAGGGAGTGAAGGTATTGCTCCTTTGTTGAGGCACGAGGCTTTGGAAAGAAACGGAAAAATATATGGGTTGGTTAAGATGAAAGAGGGATGCAACCTTTGGCAGAAACTTGGGGAATCTGCAGAGTGAAACTGCCTTTATGGAACATAGTAACATGGTGAAAGGGTGTTCCACTATAATGGCCCTTGCCTACCCTTTTTGTGGGAATAATAACTAGCCAGAAGGCAATCCCCCTGGAAAGAGAAACAGGGAGCACAACACCAGCGGTTCAAAGTGCAATTTCATTAATGTTGAGAGAATGGATTGAGGAGTGATAGGTTGAACTGGAGGAAAGGTTCTGAAGAGATCCTTCCAAAGCCTGATCAATGGATGTGTAAATATAGAATGTCTTTCCATGTGGGGAGAGAGTGTGGAAGGTATCGACAGCCACTTAGTGGACTTTGATGGAACTGAGATTCCTGATGTATTCAAGGTCTGAAAGTAGTCTAAAAGAAGGGAAATGTCTACATCCTCAGAGACAGATCCCCTCTCTGGAGGCCAGGCGGTGAAATGCTGCCACTGCATGGAAGTGCTTCATGGACTCTTTCCTTCTGCTCAAAAGGATATCCTGAACTACCATTCCCAGTCTAGTGAAGATGCTCGTCCAAATAATGAAGCTCTGAGGTGAAATGTCTGTGGATCAGGATGCTTGATTCTGACACCAAGTTGCATGAGAAATTCTAGGAAAGTTGGCAGGGAAAGTGGAAGATGTACTGACATGTGGAGAATATGAGAAACCAGAAGTGATGTGGCCAGAATAAATGAGACCTATCCCACCTGATGTTGTGAATGACCTGTGGGAGAAGCAGCAGCACAGTAAAGGCATAACTGATCTGTGTAGCTGCCAAAGGATGAGGACATTGCCTTGGAAATGAGAGCCAAGGCCCCCTTTTGAACAATACATAGTGGACTAGCTGTTGGTGTGGCAAAGAGGTCCTGGGTCAGAGTCCCCCATTGACTGAAAATATCATTGACTGCAGGATCTTGTGATCAGTTTTCCAATCTCATTGATGAATTGCTTTAGCAGAGTGCCTTCACCCTCATGCCTTCCTGTTTGTTGAGGTAATGAGTGATGGTGGCATTGTCGGACATGATAGGAGCAAATGAATGGAAGAAATGTGTGACATATCCTCCGTACCATCCAAAGCTCCAACACCTTCATGTGCATCAGAATTCTCCAGTGGTCCAAGTCCCTTGTGTTATGTGTTTATCCATGTGGGCATCTAATTCAGTGAGTGATAATCTGTATATATTGTTATATCTGGGGAAGACTAGGAGGAAAGTTATCCCAGTGCAGACCCTGTTCCTGGCTCTGTCCACCATTGAGGGAGGAAAGTACTTCAAGGGGGCCTGCCAGCAGAGTCCATGGTATGTTGTGTGGGAGAACAGAGCCTCTGGAACAACAGCTGAAGACAGCAAGGTGAAAATGAGGAAGCAGTGACGTACATTCAGGCTCTCATGTGGCCAAGGAGGGATTGATAAGTCCTGACCAGGACTGCAGGTTTGCCCCAGACCATAGGTAGGTAGGTCTGTGTAGAAATCAAGGGGCTATGTGGGTTACAAAATTATTTTTTCAATGTTTATGCTTCCACCTGGGAGTAAAAGAGGCTGAGTAACATGGAGGTTTAGGCTTGACCCTTTTCCCTGTTTCACACTGTTAGTAGCCAGTCATCAAGATAGGAGAATACAAGGACTCCTTGACATCAGAAGTATTCTGCTACTGCAGAGAAAATGTTGGTGTAGACCTGCAGAACAGTGGTGAGTTTGAGCGGTAGAACCTTATATTGAAAGCGCTGAGAGCCTGCCATGAATATCAAGAACTTTATATGGGTTGTACAGATATGTATGTGAAAATAGGCACCCTGCATATTCACAGCCATAAACCACATGCATCTTTCTAGTGACAGTATAACAGCTGGTTAGGTGAACTTATGAAATTTCTGCTTGCATGTGAATCAGTTGAGGTGATAGAGGTCCAAGATTGGTCTCCACCCACCTTTCTTGAATACTAGGAAATAGCTGCACTATGATCCTGCACTCTGACAGTTTGAAGAAATGCAGTCTGTCACTCCCCTGTGCAGTAGGGGTCTAACTCGACAGTGAGCATGCTGTCGTGACAATGGTTCCTGAGGCAAGATTAGGATGAGAAATACGGATGAGGTAATGCTGTGAAGTAGATTGACAATCAAGGATGCATTTGTCCATTGTATCACACCACAAGCTGGGGAAAAGAATACTAATCCAACGCCCCTGAAGGAGGTGAGATGGATGCACATCAGGTGGCAACATGGTTAGTGGCTCTAAAGGTGCACTTAGAAATACTACTTCTGAGAGGACTGAGCTTGTAATGCTGAATGCTATGAAGATGGTCCTGGAGGATGTGAGTGTTGAATCTTTTGTCACTTGCAAGATGGTTTATAAGATTCTGGGTGGAAGAACTGAGGACTTCTGAACCATTGTCTAGGTGGCGGAGAGTCTAATGAATTTTTGCATAAGTGCAGGGATGTAGACACCCAGTGGTTCTATGTATCTGTGGTTCTGGAATCTGTGAAGGAGTAGAAGGAATCACTGGTCTTATGATTAAACAGCTGAGACTCTCAGAAATACAGGACCTCTATGGTACTCTGTACTTCCATGGGGAAACCAAATGAACACAGCCACAATTGCCTCTGTATAGCAGCCCTGTAGCAATCATGTGTGAAGAGGTATCCACCACATTCACAGCAGACTGAAGCACTGTTCTCATGGCCAATTTGCCCTGATCCAGAACAGCCTGGAAATGGGCTCAATCTTGTTGTATAAGCTTGTCCATAAAGTCCTTCAATTCACCAAATTGAGAAAGTCATATTTGGCCAACAAGGCCTTTTCACTGGAAATCTAAAATTGGAGATTGGTCAATGACAAGATGCAGAAGATCCAGCTGTTTGTCTGCCTGTCTGTGGAGTAGAACTATTTGGCCTGTTCTGTTACCACTTATCTCATGAGGGAATTGGTTGATGGGTGAGAGAATAGAAACATAGACCCTTTAATCAATACATAGTACCTCTTTTCTGCCCCATTGAGATAGATATGTAAGTGGCCACAGAATGGCATAATTGATTGATAGAGCAATTTGTGTTGGTAGTGAGGAATGAAGGATGACGCTTGTCCAGTCCTTCTTCCTCTGCCATCCTGCAAAGGAGATCTTGGATCTGACAAGAGTCATCGGAAGCAAGGTGGGCATGTGGAGACAGCTGCATCTGGAGAAGACGATAGGACTCATTCCCATTACAGCAGTACTGTCAGAGCTAGATTGCGTAGCTCATCCTCCCAAACTGATTCCAAACACCTACTGAAGGATGTCTGAAGTGGGGAGTGTGTTGAATTCTCTCTTGCCAATAAAGCACATCTATAGGATGCTGTAGAGGGCCCCATAAAGTGTGACACCAATGACTTCTCTGCCAGGGAAAAGGGGTATACTGCCACCAGGTTGACAGTCCTTTATGGCCAGCCCCTGAACTCCACCTAAGTCCTCTCATGATGAGAGCTTGGAACATGGTGTCAGAACCAGTGGAACCATATGAACTGTAGGGGAGTGACTGAGGTAATTCAAGGGTTGGAGATCATACTTCCCTAGAGGAATGTGTAGAGTCCTCACTTCCTCCAGAGCAAAGAATATCTCCAACCACCTCAGTGGCAGTGGAACGTACTCTGTAGCCAGATCCAGATCCAGAAGAGAGGAATGTTTTGTAACCAACAATTCCCTTGACTTAACGGGTGCTGACTTGGAAGGCATGCATGGTTCAATGACTGGTACTGGTGGATCCACCATTTGTGAGCTTTGAAAAATGCCTCTTCTCCATAGCTAGAAATCAAAGAAAACACATTGTCCTTCTCAGACCTGGAGGAAGACTTACTGCCATGCTTATGTTAATGCTTCCTTGCCTTCCAACTAGGCCCCAAAATGGTGTCTGTAGCACCAGTACCAGTTGAATCAAATTTGATCTCCATAATAGGAAGTGTGCTTCTAGGTTTCTCAGGCTGGTATATGAGGGTTCTCCATCCTAGATCCAACTGTGGCCATATGCCAACCTCCATGAAGTGATTCTTGAAAGGAAAACCCATCCTTCTCAGACACAACTTGGGAAAGAGAGGCAGATACTGCACCTAGATGAAATATGAGCTTCTCCCAAGCAGTAAAGGCAGCACTGGTACATGTCACTGACCAAGAACAAACATAGGCAAGAGACACAGATCTTGAACCCTGGCATCTTCAGCATAATCCAGCACCCAGTCATGGATGATGTGTTGGAAAGAGGAAAAGCAGTGAAAATGGAGACCCCCAAAGCCTACCTCCTAAAAACTACTACTGACCACTACAACAAAAATTACATGTAATTATGTGCCATTCTAAACTAGTTTTTTTAAGTGGGTCAGAAATGAGAATACACGAGCAGATCCAACTCAGATAAAGCAGACTTGAGAAGAAACTGAAGGAGTAGCCAGTCCAGCCTGGCCCTTCCTTTTATTGCCTTGGACAAAACTGTGAAGTGAAGCAAATGCACATGTATAGACCAACAGACACCATTACTTTCAAATTATCTATCTCTGGATGCATGGTATGTATGGGTAAACCATTGGTGGAATACAAGGGGACCATCACTCAAAACAGAAGTCTGACTCATGATGGAGCCCAGCTGAGAAGGAACAAGCAGGGCTTGTATAAAGCCAGGAGGTTGGCAGCAGAAAGAGAATGGGCTGGGAAATGGAGGATTATTTGGCCCCAAATGAAGTCAGTCTGGAAAATGAGAAAGTCTATTAAAGAGGGAGAATTGATACAAATTAGTTGGCAGGGGGAATGGAAAGAGTAGACGCAGAATCAGATGATGATATCAGCAAAACATCAAAGCTGAAGAAGGGGATCAACCAAAATGTTATCATTGTAAGATCCCTAGCCAATGAAATAACATAAGGTGATGTTGACCCTATAGATACGTCTACACAGCAGCCTTATTTTGGAATAACTGACGTTATTACAAACTAACATAGCATGTGTCTACACTGCCAGCCTTCATTTCGAAATAATGTTGAGCTGGAGGATTTTTTACTCTGACTCCTGTAACCCTCATTTTATGAGGCGTAAGGGAAGTCGAAGAAAGAGTGCTCTTCCTTTGACTTTGTGCTGTGTAGACAATGCCAAAAGTGAAATTAAGCTATTTCAACTTAAGCTACACAATTGACGTAGTTCAAGTTGCATAGCTTAATTCAACTTTAGCCCTGCTGTGTAGATGTACCCTGTGAAATTAGCTGACTGGATGAAAAAAAACATGGAAAATGTTGTAAGAGTTAGGAGGCAGTGAAATTGTGCTCTTTTAGTTGAATATTAAAAGCAAAGAGCAAGATGATAAACTGCTAAAAACTAAAATGCAGGAAAAGTTAAAATAAGTTTCTCGCTTCCTATTATTTGACAGGGTAATACATGGAGTGCCATTAGAGCTGACCAACAGTGTGAGAGCAAGTGACTAATTAGTAAATGAGGAGGGTAAAGCAAGTCATCAACAGCTGTACTGATTACAAGTAAGTGAGAGACACTACCTGAGAAAGTAACACTAGTGTTTCAGATATCCCAAATCAAGCCATAAATTAACCTTCCCTTAAGATGTTAAAAATGTCAACAGTATGGGCATGCATCAGCGGTTAATAAAGGGAAAACAAGATGCAGTAAATTGCTATGAAAACTGTATAGAAGGGATAGAGGTAAAATGTTGCAATTGATGTAATCACAATCCAGCATATACAGGGTGTATTGCAGCAAGACAAGCTGAAGAGATACAAAAGACAAAAATTATTATGCAAAAGCTGTAAGGAGGCTTTCAAAGCATTAGATGGAGATGGAAAAGAAAGTCAGCACAGGAAAAGGGGAACTGTAGAAACAGACTCATTCTATTAAAAAAAATATGAAAAACACTGAGGAAGGAATAGACCATGATGTAGTAGTAATGAAAAAGAAAGGTTTATTGCATTTAGGATAGAAATGATAAATTGTACATCAAACTGGGGGGAAAAAATCAGGAAAAAAATGAAAATTATAGCAAGGGCAGCAGAAAAAAATACTTGCATATTAGCAACTTGTCAATAGGCTGTATTCATGCAATTTTGAATGAAGTCAATAATGAAATATGACTCACGTGGGGAGCTCAATCTTTTGTTAGACTGCTCACAATCCAATAGACCATGGTCAAAAACTAAAAGCAAATACCCTGAAAATGAAAGTTAAACCAGATGTATCCAACCAGATGTGGCTATCAAATAGCTTGCTTTTGAAAGTCCAGGATATATTGCCTTTATGCAAAACTGAAAACTTGGAACAGGAGATATTTGTACTTTTAGAAGGGAAACATTAAACTACCTAGCTATCGAACATTAAGAAGTAAGTCTAGAATATAATACTGTTGAGATCCCAACTCAGAAGGGTAATATTTCTTTAAGGAGTTATACTATCTAGAACTCATGTAGCATGAGCAGCTCATATAAAAGACTGGCCATTCTGGGAGCAAGAAATGCTGGGTGCGGCATGAGTCACCTCCTTTGGGAATTATACCAGCCCACTGCCTTTGGAGCACCACAGCCAGAAGTTCTCTAGTAGAAGGGGGCCACCAGCACCTGAACTGTGTCCTGTACCCACACTATTCCCTGAGCCCCCCTCCCACTTGGCCTGTTTCCTCAGAGACCCTGCCCCAATTCCAACTCTTCCCCTGAGGTTCCGCCCTCACTCTGTCTCTTCCCACTCCAGTTGCTCTGGCTTCAACACGTACAGCTTCTCATTAGCTGGCCCAACTCCTCCTGCTGTTGCCAGTTGGAACAACTGATAAAAAGGTGCATAATTAAAAAAGTTCATAGATGAAAACAATCTAGTGGTTTTCAATGATAGATAGACCCCCCCCCCCCCCAACTAAATTTAATTCACCAGATGCTAGTTTTTCCTGCTTAGATTTGGGAATTGTAACAGCAGCTATTACAAGTAAATGCAAGTGGGAAATACACAGAGGGGAAGAAATTGGGAGTGATTACTTCTCTATACTTATTATTTTTGAAGGGCAAGGTCAGATTGAAGGGAATCACTGTGTGGGTGAATTTCAAGAACAATTAACAAAGAAATTAATCGCAGCAACTACTCTAGCCATGCCTATAATATCCAAGTACTCAAAATTAAAAATTCACTTCCATTTTGGAATGAGTAGCACAAAATGGTAGCTAAAGAAGGAAACAGAGCCTGTTAAGAAGAAAAAATACAACTAATAGTGATCTAATGAAAAATAAAAGAAGAAAGGCAATAGATCTAAGAATTATTTTAAAAAAAAATCAAAGAAAGAGTTGGAGGAAGTGCTGTGGGCGGATAAACAAAGATACTAAGACATCAAAAATATACTGGCAAATTATAAGAATGAATGGAATTTAGACAAAGAGTCACATCCCAGGCATTATTGGGACTGACAACTTCATTAGAAATGCCAATAATGCGAATGCAGAAGTTTTAGTGCAGAAACTTTCTGAGGAGTGAGTAATGAGGAAAACTAAAGTGAAGTTTTTCCATCAGATTAAAAGACAATTCATTAAAAAGAATCAGGATCTATGAAATTGAAATAACAATGAAGGTACTATAGCTAAGGAATGGTTTTGTATGCAAGAACTTGAGAAAACAATTGATACCTGCAATAGTACATCCCCCACAAAATTGTAACAATGTTTAAATGACTCTCTGAAAGCAGTTTGAGGGTTATCTGTAAGTATTTAACATTATATTGGAAAAAGTAATAATACCAAGAGAATGAAAACATTAAGAAGTAATTCCAATATGAAAACCAGGCAAATGATCCACAAAAGTGAAAACCTATATATCAGTGGACCTTATGTTCTGTATGTGTAAAATTATGGAGAGAATGGTGAGTGGAAAATTGGTTGCCTATTTTGAAAACAATGGCATAATAGATAAAGTCAGAATCCTTTTAGGAGAGGAAGATGCATCATTAATTCCATTGTTAAATTAAAAACTGAAATACAAAAAGTATGCAACACAAGGACTTCATGGTAGGGGTCTTAAAAAGATATATGACATGCTGTGGGGGGAAGCTAATTGTACAAAGTAGGTGCATTAGGAATAAAGGGACAAATGTATGGTATGGCTGGATTAGAGACTTTTTTAAGTAAAGGACCATGCTCTTAAGAGTTGGTTAAGTTATGGTGCATATAAACGTCTTAAGGTAAAAGAAATTGCATTATGTGATTTAGTAAAAGCATTGAGGAAATGAAGTATTATTTAAAAGACTCTGTTATATTACCTGAAAGACACAGGGCAGAAAGAGAGGATATAAACCTCTAAGTACCGAGGAATTATAGCTGGTGATGGCTCCTTAAACATGAAAAAGAAGTAAGGAAAGGGGGCTGCAGGGGAAGTAGTCTGTAGTCACTCCCTGGAAAAAGCAAGCTGTGTTTGGGACTAAGGAGTAGAATAGCCTGTAGTTACTCCCTGGGAGATGGGAGTCTGGGCTGGTTAACCCCGAAGAGGGGAGCCAGGAGATGTAGGAAGGAGTCCAGGGGAAGAAGCCACAGAATCCTGGAGAAAGCAGACCACAGTTGCTAGGCACAGGGTCCCTGGACATGAGCCTGGAATAGAGGGTGGGCCTGAGTACCCTTCACCACTACTGGGGAAATGGCACAGAGCAAGCAGTGAAGCAGAAGTCTTCTTAGGACAATCATCCAAAAGGACTTTTCAGCCCTGGAAGAGGAGACTTACAGTGACATGGCCAAGCTACAAATAGAGTACCTAGTGTTGCAGAGAGAGAGAGACACAGGCTATGTCTACACTACACTGTTCTTCAGGAAAAAGCTATACAAATTGCAAACCACAATTTGTGTTGCTTTTTCCACTTCTTTTTTCCTGAAGAGGCTTTTTCCAGCATTTAGTCTATCTACACTGGGACAAATGTCAGGAAAAAACTCCTTTTTCAGACCATCTCTTCTTCCTTGTAAAACGAGGTTCACAGGGATGCTGAAAAAAATTACGGAAGAGCAGACGCATTCCCTGTAGCGTAGACATAGCCCCACACACACAGCACAGGGCATGAGCAAGTTACAGAGGGGGGCATCAGACCTGGAATGAGCTAAATCCCAGAGCAACCTGAAGGAGGCACCCTAGAGGTGAGTGAATCACATGACAAGGCCATACAGTATCTCCACAGTTTAGGTTCAATAAAAGACAAATTATCAACTAACCTGAGAATCAGTTTGTTAATGTGCAGGCACTGACTTCCTCTGGATCCTGGGGAATGCCCTTCCCTACCCCAGACCTCACCACAGCAACCTCTTCCTTCAAGACCTCATGTCCTCCATGCCTCTTCCCACTCCTGCTCTGCCCCAGACCCTGCAGCCATCCCATCCCTACCCTACTTCTTCCCACCCAGTTCCACCCTCTCCCGCAAGCATATACCATCCCTGTTCCTTCTCCTTCCCCCAGAGCCTCTGGCATTCCATGGTACAGCTGACTGTGGCAGGTGTAAGAGGGGCAGTGGTTGCTAAGCACCCACTAATTTTCTTCTGTGCGTGCTCCAGCTCTGGACCAGCCCCATTTCTGGTGTCTATGAGTGCAAGAGCTGTGCCAGGAGAGATTGATTTTTCTAGAGGGGCAGCAGCTCCTGACACCCACCACTCTGATGTACGTACACAGTAGGCACTAATCCTTACCAAGGAGTAATGCTGTCACCAACTCCTGTTGGGGTGCTCTCTTTCATATTTTAGTTTTGTATCTGTGATGGATCAAAAAAAAAAAACAGATCTCCAGATAATCAGATAATGGCTGCTGTGGTAATCACAGTGTTCAATTATAAAACAGCACGTAAAACATTCATGTAAAGAATTAACACTTTTCCAGGTTAAATTAATTTTACTAAAAATATACTGTGTCTATTCATACTTATCAGTATATGTCAGAGGAGCAATGATATGTTTATGGTTAAGTTGACACTTCTATTATAAATCCTGACTTCAGTCAGTTATAATGTGAACAAATACATAAATTTTCCTTTGAACTGGAATTCGGTGTCCTTGCTTTCACCCTGAGCTAATTTTATTTCATTTTTAATTATTTAACCATATATTTTATAATCTGTTAAAACTCAAATGAGAAGACATGCAAAGATTCCCAAAGTGTTAAGGTATATCTGAAAAACCTAAAACTCTGAGCCTCAAAACTGGGACAGGGACCCTCTACAAAATTTGAGACTCAGGACAGATTTGGGCACCAGGTTTGCAGAAGAACCCACACAGGCATAAAGGTTTCCAATGATCCCTTGAAGGATCAAGGCCTAGAGCAGTTCTTATAACAGCCACAGAAACACTGAAAAGTATTGAAACCAAAATACTATTAAAAAATTATTACAAATGTTTAGATAAGGTAAGCCTTTTCAAAAGGGAACATTTCAATTTGCTGTTTTGAATTATTTCATTTTTTGTTTCATGGCGCATATTTTATATTTTAAAAAATCAAAATCAGAATGATATCACGGTTATTGAAATGAAATATTTGGATCAACCCTAAAAGACAGAAATTTTGTGTCAATAAAAAGTGTTTTGCTTTCATTCAATTTTAGAACAGGGAAAAAATAGCTGAACTTACAGAACTCCCCATGAAACAAAAAAAAGGAGTTTTTTCCCCAACTCTTTTATTAATCTTTGTAACAACTTACTAGGGACGAAGTGTATTTGCAATCACCTAAAGTCTTTAAATGAAGACTGGATGTCTTTCTAAAAAATATATGGTAGCTTAGCCAAAAGTTACATATTTGATGAAATCACAGGTGAAATTCTATGTCCTCTATTATGAAGGAGGTCAGATTAATTATCATAATGGTCTCTTTGGTCTTAAACCATATCAAACTATTGACACTTTTGCTGTAGAAGGCCTCAATAGTACTCTTTGCTTTCATAACTCCTTGAAAATGCTGTAGCTATATACCATTACTTTCATGAAGAAATTTGAGATTCAGAGAGGTGACAGGTCCAAGACTATAAAACAAGTCTTCATTAGGAGCCAGCTTAGAACTCAGATGTACCCCATGTGTAGTTGACCAAACCTCCCACTCCCACTAACAGATTATTTACATTCTCTGTGCCTTCTTTTCCCCATCCACAAAACAACGATGATATTGTCTACTTATCTATGTGTGGCTGTGATTGTGTATTGACTATATGTTAGGATGTCATTTATGGTTGGTATAATTGTCCCCTTTGACAAAATGATCAGAAAGGTCCAATGGTTTGCTGTTGAGGCACTATTGCCGGTTTCTTGTGTACTAATGGAATCACTAGATTATTATTAGAGCTGAAAATGCTCTTGGATACTCCAAAAGCCATAATAGCAAACGTTTCTTTCCATCTGTAACAGGGCAGGAGATTGTTTCTCACTCCAATTGACACAGATCTACTATCTGCATGTAGGCATTACCGATTTCTGATTATTGCCACTTATATCTAGGGATGAAGCTGCACGTACTGAAATAGCTTCAGTTACTGGAACATTTAGCAGCAGTGTCACCATGAGCACCTCACTTTAAGGTCCTTGCAATCTATGCTGTCATCAAGTGAAGGTTTCTGTCCTGATAGACCAATCCCTGCAGTCTGACTTCTCACTGAATGACCATGAACTTCCCCTGGAATGTGTTAAACAAGAGGAGAAGTAGGTGAGCTCAGCAGAAGAACTGTGCCACGAGCTGAGTCAAGTCTATAGATCTCACTCTCACAAGAGTCAATAATCACTATAGAGCTCCTCCTTCCTGAAGTAAAAGCAAAACTCCATCTTTTAGGCTTAGCTTCCCCTCGGTACACTTTTCTCACATATACTAATCCATTAATCTAGTTAGTATTCCTACAGCATGAAAAGGGGGAAAAGGGAGAGTTTTTTTGTTATTTCCAATTTTAAATTCATGAGAGAATTTCTATAGTAATGTAGGCCTTAAAAAAAGATAGAACTCTAGTTGTGGGAGTCTTTGTTTGTTTTGGCTGTTAATACAGTTTTAATGGTCTTTTAATGTTGCAAAATAATGTTGGGCTTGCTGTTAAGATGTGTAATAGCTATTTCAGGATACCAGCGCTGCAGTGTAGATGTAGCCTTAGTGTAGAAACTGTAGTTATTGTTCCATATTCACAGTCAAAATCACCTTCTGTGTTAAAGTTGAATATAGAATGTACTTACGGTGTCTCGCTTCCTCCATAGAATGCATAGAAGATTCTCAGGGATCCCAATTTTACGTAAATTTGAGTTGTAGAAAGAATTACAGAATTTTCATGTGACCAAGAATATGGGCCAATCCTCACTAATGTAACTTTTGCTATTATTTAAACCAAAATGTGTTTATTTTTAGAGATTGGTTAGTTTTATGTGAATATTTTGAAAAGGATTTCTCTGATTTTTTTGTCAGAAAATAACATTAGCTAGAGCATGCTCTGGAGTCATGCAATTTAAGGACATATTATGTTAAATTCTGTGTTGCCTTGCCATCTCCAAAGAATCAAGGCCTAAAAGTACATAGGTACAGCAGGTAAAGTAAATGTAGGCAACCTGATCCCTATTTGGCTAAATAGGTAGCTTGTTGTTCATTTGTAGCTCCAAATAAGAAATTTGTGAGATTCAGATTAGTTTAAAAAAAAAAAAGCAAGAACTTCAGGAGCCATCATATATTCATAAACCATAATTCATGCAGACAAACTAAAATGGGAATATGCCTGAGGATGAATTTGCGTGGTAATATATCAAAGAATGAATAGATGGATAAGGATTCCTAATATTTGTGCATTGTGCTGGGGCAAACTGTGCGCTGAACAGCTTATCTTTCTCATGAGATAGCTCAGGTCCCATCTGAGCTAAGGCTCCAATTTTGTGGGATGGTACATAGCATCCATGCATCTGTAGGACCTAGGCCTAAATTCATTGCATTCTACCTAGCTAACCTCAATATCGTATTCTTTACAGTATGGGTAGGAATGGCATCCCTAGCCTCTGTTTTTCAGGTGCAGGAAATGGAGAGGGATCACTTGATTATTACCTGTTCTGTTCACTCCTTCTGGGGCATCTGGAATTGGCCACTGTCAGAAAACAGGATACTGGGCTAGATGGACCTTTGATCTGACCTAGTATGGCCATTCTTGTGTTCTTGCAGTCTGACTAAAAACATTCTTTATAGTTACTATTGCATAAATATTGTCACATTCTATACTTGACAATGTTGCATGTCACTGATAGGCGAAATAATCTTGGTGTATTCAGACAATAAGAAACCTTGGGCTTTACCAGAATAAAAAGTGCCAAGTAAATGTAAGGTGATGTTAGTATCAATTACAAAAAGTGCCATGTTTACTCAGAGTTGCAAAGATCACTTTGTTCTTTTCAAGTTGAGCTAATGATTTTCACTGGAGCCAAACTATCTTCCTAGCATTGTGAAAAAGTTGTCACACACCATTAACATTGCTGGTGCAAAGCTGCAGAGTTTTAAAAAAACCAAGATATAATATTAAAATAAAAAATAGGGGGAAATGACTGGGAAAAAAACAGCTTTAACATGAGCATGATAACTTTTTACCCTCTAGATCGGAGTGGCCAACCAGTTAAAGATGAAGAGCCAAAATAACTGTGGATAGAGTGCAAAGAGCCATGCATTATATATTTATTTTTAGATAGATAGATAGATAGATAGATAGATAGATAGATAGATAGATAGATTACGCAGAACGATCGAAAGAGGAAAGTAGTTTGGACCTCAGGTTTACGTGGCTTTTCAACAAAGGAGGGGAGGGAGGGTCACTGAAAAAGGCTAAACTCACTGAATTTCACTTTCGAAAGTGCGATCAGAAGAAGATATGCAAATTCCACAGGCATTCCCACGGAATTTGCATATCCTCTTTCAACCGTTTGGTGTAGTCTATATGAGCCCATAGATAGAGTACACAAAAGGTAGTGATAAAAATAACATTACAGGACATTTTGGAAAAACCAATAAAGAAGTCTCTAGTCACTTACAAAATTCACGTCAAGTCCATAGATCTTCAGAGAACTTGACAAGGAACAAACATCAAATTTAAAAAAAAAACATTTACAAATACAGTAATATTCGCATGCTAAAAAAAAGCATCCCCACCACGTATTTTAAATTTAACACTACTGCCCTATTATGTTCTGTGAGTCTTTTAAAATTAAACTGAACTGAGAAGTAAATTATCACAATTTAAAGTGCCCGTTACACTCAGTTGGTTGATCTCTGGTATGGTTTCCTCATTTTTTTTTTTTTTACTTATAAATTTTTTTTTTATCTTTCTAAAAATTCAGGTCTGTCCCAGACTGCAAATATGAGAGGTTCAAAAACAATAAGGGAGAGACTCATTGCTTCAGCATGGCAAACAATAGCCTTTGAATTTTCTTTAAAGAAACACAGTGTAAACCAGGTACATGCTGATTCTTTTTTTGCCCTGGAATTTAAATATGAAATCTGCGTCGGCTGCCTTATTCTGCATCCATGAAGACTTAAGGTGCTTCAGCCTCTCTCCCCTACTCTAACCCAATGTCCCACTCCTCCCCCAGAGCCAGGCACCTCCAGCAATTTCCTATCTGCTCCAACCTAATGTCTGGGTCTCACCAGAGCCACACGCTTCTCCCTCCAGGCACTGGGGCACGTGCTCAGAGTGGCCAGCCATGAGCAGTCCAGGCACACAGCTCAGAACTAGCAAGAGCCACATTTCTTTGAGCAAAGACCCTCATGCAGCTCAAGAGCTGCGGGTTGGCCACCCATGCTCTAGATACATTTTGGGGGTAGTAGAAGAAGGAGTTTACATTTGTTTTTAACTACCTCCTGCTTCCAAACCCTTATGATTGACTGAATCATACAGAGGAGGTACAGATGATGTTCAGCTTTGAAAATTACCATTGATAGAGAGGGTGGGAGGCGGGAAGAAGCAATAATAGTTGGGAAAAGCCAGCTTTTCTTTCCTGGGGTTGTTTTTCTGGAGGGCTGATTTAGCTCCACAGGGAATTCCCTGCAATAAAACATGTCTATGGAGGCCTCTCTTTCTCATGATGCTTTTTAATTAATGATGAAGCCTGGCTGTGACGTAGTGGGGGTACCTGGCTGGTTTCTATGCTGCTGGCTCTGGGGTAACCCCCACTGGCTGCCGTGGGTACCAGGACCCAGCAAAACAGGATGAGTCACTATGCAAACCAGTATGGCCAGACACCCCCCATGGAGAGGAACAAAGGAAGGTGAAATGCTGCCCTGGCTGGGGGGCAGGGCTGGAAGAGAGTGAGTTAGTTGCTGTCTGAGAGCATGGAGGAGACAGCCTAGGGAAAGGGGCTGGAGTTTAGGGGCCCAGTCTCCCCCATCTCAAGGGGGCCTGAGGCATCCTAGCCCAGCTCTGTGACCAGATTACATCTGTGCTGTGCTGTATCCTGGAGAGGCAATAAACTTCCTCTATTCCACCGGCTAGTGCAGTCTGTTTGTGCCATTTCGGGGTGCAGGAGACGGGGGACCCCCAACCTGCCGTCACACTGGCATATGCCTAATCAAACTACACAAAATAAGCATACAGGCAGCTCTGAATATACCTGAGAGATAAAGGATGATAAGGGTCTCTAAACAAAGGTTTGACACATTTACTGGAAGGAGCAGGGCCGGCCCGAGGCATTCTGGCGTCCCAGGCATGGGCATGCGGCACCGCCTCTGGGCACACGGCGCATGCGCTGGCCCACCCGTGGGGAGCAGGCCCGCTGCCCTAGCGGGCACAGGCCCACCCCCGGGGCGCACGGCGCATGCACAGCCCGACTACCGCCACTAGCGTGCAGGCCGGGGCCCGCCCCTGGGGTGGACGGCGCAAGCATGGCCCAGTCCGGCCTAGCTGTCGCTGCTGGCAGGTGTGCCAGGCTGTGTAGGGCACCACGGCCTGGGGGGAAGGGTGTTGCTGGCCGGCGCCGTGGGGATGCGTGCGGGCCGGCGCTGCGGGGGCCGGGTGCGCAGCGCCTGATAGCAGCTATAAGGGACACCGTGTGCCCCTTACAGCTGCCGTCAGGCGCCCCCCATCAGTTGGCGTCCTGAGCAGCTGCCCGGCTTGCCCATGCCTCCGTCCGGCCCTGGGAAGGAGAAAAAAAATAGAAGACACCAAAAGAAAGATTATAGTCTAATAAGATTTTTTAATGCTACCTTCTTCTCATTTTCACTCCATCAGAAAATGGGGTAGGTGCCAGAGATATTTCAAACTGCTCAATGTAATTTAAGTAGCCAAGAAACAGATGTGCCAACCAATTTCTGGTCAATGCAGGGATTTTGTTAACAACCCACAAGCTTCTGCCCACTCTTGAAAATATCTTTCTTTAGTTGCACTATATTAGATTATACCAATTTATGTTGCATTCCATAATGCTGATTGACCCAGACACTCCCTTCCTCCTTCTCCCTGGTAAAACATATCATGTAAGGGAGAATTAGGAATCTGACTTTAGGTTTAGGAAGCTACTCCTTACAGCATGGCCTTAAAGCTACACCTATACTACAGCACTATTTTGGAATACAGGAGGTAGTCCGAAATAGCTATTCCACCTCTTAACAGCAAGCCCATTATTTTGAAATATAACAATCTCATTATTCTGATGTCCCTGTAAACATCTTTCCACGAGGGACATTCTGGAGTAGCAGGTTATTTCAAAATTTGGTGCTGTGTAGAGAGCCTAATTTACCCTAAGTAACAAGGTTGAAGAATGCTAGAAACTGAAAGTGGGCAACAACTCCTTTTCTCCCTTCAAAAATATTTGTAACAAAGTTTATAATGCTACCCAAAATCCTACATTCTGTGTATGAAATTTTAATAAAATGTTTTATTTTATTCAGGAAATATTTTCATTTAAAATATAAATGTGAGAAGAAAATAGTGTTTTTGTTTTAGAAGAAAAGATAAATAAATTAGTGAGTCTGAAGCTTTCTTTCTGGGACTTCAAACCTTCCCATTATGTATAGAGAAAAAATTAGTGAGCAAAGAAAAGATCAAATGAAATAGCCATGGGCACAAACACAGTTTGTGAGATTGAATCCCAGTCTTCACAGTAGAGGTCAGAATACAAATATCCACACTTTTAGTACACTGCAGTCCAAACAGAAGGCTGGCCAAACAGGTTCAGACTAGTGATACAACTAGGCGAGTAACTTTTCCGGAACAGTGGACAGAACTATATACATCAGAAGGCTTAAGTCTCCCCTGCTAACAATGGAATAATTTTTCCATAGGCAAATGCTATGGCCCATATAAATGCATAGTTTCTATTACAGACTTCTATTTTGCCATGGGAGAAGGAAGAAAGAGGAGGAGAGTGTGTGTCACATTACATTGAGTTCATCTGGGTTAATCAGCGCCAGTTTGCTATGGTACCATCATGTAAAAGCATTGCATAAAAAGCTAGAAAGTCATGGTTCATAAATGCTTTTGATATTTTAAAGTTGTTATAAAAGCAAAACCTGGGAATTTCTTTTACTTGCCTTTGGAAAGAAAAGCACACACAAAGCATTCTCCCAGTAGATTAACTAAGAGACAAAGACAAAACAAGGACAATACAAAGTACCAAACTCTTTTATTCCACACGAGGATCAAATGGGCTGAGAATGTAGCCAAGAATGCAAAGAAGACAAAATGCTGAGCATAATCTTACTTAAAGCCTGCTTAAAATTCAGCAGCACTTTGAGGTAGTGTAAATGATTCCACACCATCTGGCAGCTGCAAGGAGAAAACAAATATAATTTACAGATACTGTACTTTACACTTGAATAATGTACTATTATCTACTAATTGCCATGAAATACACCATAATAGTCAAGGAATTAAAGTGTAATACTGTCTTACTAATTCATATGACATAATGTAGGCACATATTTATGTGTAATTATGTACACTGCATAGCTATACATGCTACATGTAATATACTGTAGTAGACTAAGGTATGATATTATAAGCATACATTCCACAGAGAACCATCATAGAATTTAGAACATCCTGTACATGCTATTTTTCTATCATTATAATGATAATTTATCTTCCATGTGGGTACCTGGCATTAACCAGCTATAAATAGCAATCATCATTTTATACCTGTCACCATACTCCTTCATGGATGAGTATTATCAGATTTTACAAATTGTGACCCTAATGCTCCAAAGGCATCCATCCATTGGTATTCCTATACTTATGTGGCGCTCCACTGAAATCAACAGAACTGGGTTAAGCAATAGATGGAATGCCTCCAAGCTGATGGAATGCCCCCAAGAAAACATAGGTGCAACAATAATCGATGCGGGTGTTCAGTAAGTGCCATTTTTTCTTCTGAGATAGCAGTGAAACTGGGCAGTGCTGCTGGAAGTGCTGTCTTTTGTCAAATTGAGAACCTATTCATTTATGATCATTAATGATCCCATGGCTTTTCTCTCCTCCTCTCAGACCAGCGGTTAGTGGTTCTGAGTCCAACTCTAGAGCTGAAATATGAGAGAACTACCTGGAATATGGAGCAACTGAAGAGTGCTTTCCCTAAGGAATGCACTGATTTAATAAATCATAATAAAGGCCGTTCATCTAATTCGTTTTTGTATTTTTTGGTTCCTAACAAAGGTTGCCCAACTCAAACTCTAGGGTCCATTTTGATGTATAATAAAATAAAAGCGGTGAGGAGTCCTGTGGCACCTTATAGACTAACTGAAGTGTTGGAGCACAAGCTTTCGTGGGCAAAGACCCACTTTGTTAAGTGCAAATAAAAACTATCCCAAGGTGCAGCACCCTCACTCTGCTACAAATCCTCTAATCACCAGGCCCATGAGCTGTTGACATTAAACTCCCCACTGCATTTTCCTGACCAATAGAAATTCCACTCTCATCTGTTTCAGTCCTTCCAGAACACCGGCTCAATCAAATGGGCTTTGCAGCATGTTCAGAAGATTAGCTTATTTGGACTGTTTCAGACCAAGAGGGTGGGGAGAGCATTCTAAGGGATAGGAGCTCTTTTGGGGAATCCTGTTGACAGCCCTCTTCATTTTTATAATGAGGGGGGATCAAACTCAAGAGGCGATGCAGCAATATATAATCAAAAGTAAGGCATTCTCTCAGCAAGACAGGTTCTGAGCTGCTTAGAGTTTTGTTGGTCAAAACTAGCACCTTAAACTGCAGCTAGAAAGCAACAGGAACCCAGCCCAGGTGACAGAACAATAACAACATTCTTTGTCACCAAGAGACATCACTGATTAAGTGGCCTGCCAAATATTACACCAGCTTAAGTTTCTGGGTAGTTTATAGTCAGGACCCATATGGAGCACACTGGTTACAAATGACTGTTTATATTGCACTCATGTGATAAGAGCAACATCATGAAAACAACTACCTAGTACCAGTCTAGTACACTCACAAAGTAGTACAGACATAGTTACATTGCACTGCCTTCATTTTATAGCCACAAGTTTGTTGAACCAAAACAAATTTTAATATTTTGCTGCAGGTATGTTAGATCTTTTGCAGCATATGGACCTGATTCTACATATTCTTTACTTAATCAACAAGCCAATCACACAAAATCTAATAAAGTGGTTCCCAGCTCAGTCTACAATTGTTCGTACTACTTCTCAGTAAAATGGTGTGCTTTCTCATGGGTGAAGGAAGAGCTATTCTGGAAAGCTTGTCTCTCACCAAGAAATATTCAGTAAAAGATACTACCTCACCCATCTTGTCTTTCTTATGTGCCGGCACCAATAATTCTACAACAACACTGCGTACAACATGTCCTGATTGACCAATTTTATTGAAACCATGCATTGTTTTGCCCTGGAGATCAATAAGCATCTTTGGTATTCAAAGGGCAAATAAACTATTATGAGAAATCCAGAAAATGAAACTTTTATTAAATGAACACATCATGGATTTATGTTCTACAGCTTTCTACACTTTCTAATCTACAGCAGACTGTACTTTAATATAGCCTCCCTAGTGGATATCTTTATTGTTGTAGCCAGTAGTGATGGAACCATGTGAAGGTTGTGTAGGACCAGAATGCATTCTGGTATAAACTGACATAGTTCCATAGAAGAGGTTGAAGCTATGTCAGTCTTCACCACCTGAGATTTTTATCCACAGGATTTTATTGCTGATGATAGTCATAAAGGACAGTAAAGTTATTCCTTAGAGTATGATTTCCTAAAATGTAGATGCTGTGATTTCTTCGGAAAACACAAAGGTCCCAGCTCAGCAATGTACTTAAACATATATGTTAAGGTGTCCCATTGAAATCAATGGGACCATTGGTGGAATTTAGGCACATATTTAAGTTCCTTGCTGGCATCATTGCTCACCATCTCTGTGTTTAATACCCCTCAAACTCACATTAGAAGGTTGAGGGCATTTCCCATTGAAATGGAATTGATGATGCTCAGGATCTTTCAGTATTAGGCCCGATCATAGCAAAAATTAATTTGCATCGCACAGCTGGATGTGTGTTGCATCTTGATTTGTCGTACATTTGAATGGACATCCCAGGAATAAAGCTGCATACTTTGAATGCAGATATATTCAATAGTCTACTAACATCAGTGTGATTATTCAGCTAATGGACACACTTTTACACAAAGTGTCTTGGTTTATAAATCTCCTGGGCTTTTTGTAGAATTTACAGGGGCCTCTATGAAATTTACTCCACTTGGACCAAAAGCAGGGCATTTTAATAAGCTAATACATATTTCTGAATGGCCTTCTCTTGGAATAAAACATGCTGATAAAATATGTGAAATGGGACAACCAAACTGGACGACAAAACAGAGAAAGCGAAATATTTTGCATAGTTAGTCAGTCATAGATTTTTAAATCCAGAAGGGACCATTCGGATAATTTCTCCTAGCAATACCTGCATCATGGCCATAGTATCTTGTTGAATTTGAGTTTAATCTTTCAGAAGATTAAAGTCAAAGATTCAGAAGATTCAGTCTTGATTTTAAAATTTCAATCTCAATATATTGGAAGAAATCTCCTGCAGATTTCTGTTGCTCTGGATTATCAGCAGAGCAATATATATGCTCTCCCACAGAGGTGCTCTGCCCGCCTAAGCCCCTGCCATAATTTTAATTGCTAAACCGCCCCTCCCCCCCATATGTTCTCTTTGTCCCCCTCTCTCAGCAGGCATCAGTCACCACTGCTCTCTCTGGCAGCATTGAGCCATGTGAATGCTTTCTGCTCTATTTCCTGTAATTCCATGAGGCAGGCTCTCGCCAACAGAGAAAAGCTGGCACCTTACAAGGCCCCGCCTCTTCCTCCTGCACATCTTCATTATATTCAGAAATAAATTATCTTCTTAGTTACATTATTACATCTTAAGTTGACAAGTAAATCTTATTATAAAAGTGTAATGATACAATAAAAGATATTTTATTCATGCATTTAGCCTGAATGTCTCTCTCTGACACTTAATTATATCTGCTGCCGCATGGTGAGCTAAAACATTAATTTGGCAAATCAACTAAAATCCTCTGTAATAGACTATTTCCTTGCCTGCTCTCTAGATATCGGTTTACCACATAGTGAAATTATTTTAAATATATGCCCCATGAGTCTTGGAAGAGCAGACTAGTTTGGAAGGCATGAATGTGAAGAAGATACAGGTTGAACCTCTCTAGTGCAGCACCACCTATGGTCCAGCTTGATTTTAGTTAGCTTGATGTCCACTTATCATGGGTGTGGCCAAGATTCCCATGTCCCAAAAAGTTTGTTTACAGCCACCAGTCCTGGCTCTCAGTGTTCTGTGCTGTTATTTAGTTCTAATTTAGCCCTAAATGTCTTCTAAATGCCCAGTAAGCAGTGGAAGTGTTGGTAATGCTGCTAGACAATATTGACCTCCTGAGGTCTGGCAAATTCTCTGGTTTGGCATCGGTCAGATCACGAGGTTCAACCTGTATTTCAAAAAGAACAGTGAGAAAGGACAAATCCTAATCTTCTGTAAAACTCCTGAGAAAACTAGCTTTAAACAGAGGAGTACCAGTGCAGGTGATCCATGGCTTGCTAGTATTGTCTACTGATGCTGTTCTTGCTCTTCTTTAATCTTGCCCGCATGTTGCCAAGAAGAGAGCTGCTGAGAAACACTGCATAGCAGTGTGCAAAGATGTGACGTTCCATGGCATGGCTCTTCTATGACTCACCCACCCACAAGTTATGTCTACACAGTCCCTCTCTTGCGGAAAAACATATGCAAATGAGGCTAAGCATGACTATCGCCATGCCTTATTGCATAATTAATTAGACTCCATTTTTGCGCAAAAAGGAGTCATCTGCATTGCTCCTTTGCGTGCAACCCCCCCCCCCCCTTGCGCAAGAGCCGTTCTTCTGCATTTTTTTCTGGAAAAACGGCTCTAGAGCAAGAGGGGGTTTGTGCGCAAAAAGGAGCTGTGTAGACATCTCCTTTTTGCGCAACAACTTCTTGCGCAAAAGCGGAGCCTCATTAATTATGCAAATGAGGTGTGGCCATATTCCACACAGCCTCATTTGCATACATTTTTCCACAAGAGCGGGGCAGTGTAGACATAGCCACACTTTGCAGCAGAACCACAGCATTTCTGCTCATTTAGGGATTTACCCCTATAATTAACTTGCGGTGTCCAGACATGATCTATGGGAAGGAAATGCTACCAAGAGGGAAGGATTCAAGTTCAGTTGTCATCCTAGGTCGAAAAAGGCAAGAGTAATTATATATATTCCCTCAAGCCTCCAGTAATTTATAATGGAGGCACTGAGATGGTTTCCAGGTAAATGATCACTAATTATGCTGGCAAGAACTCTCACTTGAGTTACATAAACATACAGATCATAGGTATATATGCCCATATTCAGATACATGGCATAAATGAAATAGAGTGCACAAGTGCATGCCATACATACTAAATATGCCCACACTGCTGAACTATTAATAAAAGTGACAACTATTCTACACAAGAATGAAGGAAAGTGGGAGAAAAAGGAGATTGCTTTTTCATTCTAGAAAACTGGGGGGGGGGGGGGGAAGAGGTTATTAGAATAATTGGCAGAGATTTACAAAGGAGCCCAAGGAATTTAGACACCCATTAGACTCTTGTGAAAGTTCCTGTGAATGAGTCTAATGAGATAAACTCTTTGAAAAATTATTCCTTTATAATCATCATCATCATCATAAGAACATAAGAATGGCCATACTGGGTCAGACCAAAGGTCCATCCAGACCAGTACCCTGTCTGCCGACAGTGGCCAACGCCAGGTGCCCCAGAGGGAGTGAATTGAACAGGTAATGATCAAGCAATCTCTCTCCTGCCATCCATCTCCAACCTCTGAGGCCAGGGACACCATTCCTTACCCATACTGGCTAATAGCCATTAATGGACTTAACCTCTGTGAATTTATCTAGTTCTCTTTTAAACTTTGTTATAGTCCTAGCCTTCACAACCTCCTCAGGCAAGGAGTTCCACAGATTGACTACGCGCTGTGTGAAGAACTTTCTTTTATTTGTTTTAAACCTGCTGCCCGGTTAGTTTCATTTGTTGGCCTCCTAGTTATGGGAACAAGTAAATAAATTTTCCTTATTCACTTTCTCCACACTACACATGATTTTATATACCTCTATCATATCCCCCCTTAATCTCCTCTTTTCCAAGCTGAAAAGTCCCAGTCTCTTTAATCTCTCCTCATATGGGACCCGTTCCAAACCCCTAATCATTTTAGGTGCCCTTCTCTGAATCTTTTCTAATGCCAGGATATCTTTTTGGAGATGAAGAGACCACATCTGTACGCAGTATTCAAGATGTGGGCGTATCGTGGGATTTATATAAGGACAGTAAAATATTCTCCATCTTATTCTCTATCCCTCTTTTAATGATTCCTAACATCCTGTTCACTTTTTTTTGACTGCCACTGCACACTGCGTAGATGTCTTCAGAGAACTATCCACAATGACTCCAAGATCTCTTTCCTGATTAGTTGTAGCTAAATTAGCCCGTATTATATTACATGTATAGTTGGGGTTATTTTTTCCAATGTGCATTACTTTACATTTATCCACATTAAATTTTATTTGCCATTTTGTTGCTGTAGCCAGACACAAACCCCATCTTGTTTTTCCACGAGCCCCATCTTGTTTCCCCCCCCCCCCCAGAGAGCAAGAGAAAGGCAGTCAGCCTTTGATGCCCTGGGAACACAGGTTTGCTGCCTGTCCCTGACAGAAACCAGACAGTAAATGGGCTAGCTGACGACCCGGGGCCTCCCGTCGCCCTGATGGCTAGTACCAGTAATTGACACGCCTGCACTGTCCCAGAGAGGAATCTTCGCCCATCACATACCAGAGGTGCCCATTGTCTGCATTTTCCCAGGTGTAAATTATGCTTTGCACCCTTCGTGGGAAACTTGGCATTCAAAGCCATTTTTCCTTAATGGCCACTTGAGCCCAGGAAGAAGCCTACATGACCCAAGGGGTATAAAAGAGGTTCAGCAGCCCACCCTATTTGAGCTCCAATCATCTATACCTGCTGGCAGGTATTGATTGTCTCCCGAGGTCTGTGGGACGCCCAACCTCGCCCTACTTCTTCCCAAGGGATTGAGAGAAAGACGCTGGCCACGCCGAGTCTGGAACGCAGGGGTGAGAATATATACCTGCTATGTGTCTATTTGCATGCATTTAATAAGAGCTCAGAGAACCAAAGGGTTTCATGGTACCTGTAAGTGACTTATTAGTGTAATTTCTGTCCTGTCCTTTGTAGTGTCTGTGTTATCTGTAACACAGTAGTAGCATTTAACAACTAAGTTTACCCTGTAACAATAAATAGTAACTGTTTAAGCTTTAACCTGACTCCTTCAGTTGCTGTAACAGAACCAAGCACAATTTAAAAGAACTTCAGCCGGTCATAAGGGACTCACTGCCCTGACCGTCGGCTGACAGTTGCCCAATCGCTTAGTTTGGTGAGATCTTTTTGAAGTTTTTGGCTATCTGTTCTTCAAACTCCTCTTTGGCTTTTCTTATTACATTTTTACACTTAATTTGGCAGTGTTTATGCTCCTTTCTATTTACCTCACTAGGATCTGACTTCCACTCTTTAAAAGATGTCTTTTTATATCTCCCTGTTTCTTTTACATGGTTGTTAAGTCGCGGTGGCTCCTTTTTAGTTCTTCTACTATGCTTTTTAATTTGGAGTATACATTTAAGTTGGGCCTCTATTATAGTGTCTTTGAAAAGAGTCCATGAAGCTTGCAGGGATTTTACTTTAGTCACTCTACCTTTTAATTTCCGATTAACTAACCTCCCCATTTTTGCATAGTTCCCCTTTTTGAAATTAAATACCAGTGTTTTGGGCTGCTTAGGTGTTCTTCCCACCACAGAAACGTTAAATGTTATTATATTATGGTCACTATTTCCAAGCAGTCCTGTTATAGTTACCTGGACCAGATCCTGAGCACCACTCAGGACTAAATCAAGAATTGCCTCTCTCCTTGTGGGTTCCTGTTCATATTCATGGGATTTTTCTCTTCTGCCTGCAGCATATCACTTATCCCTTCAGACTTGTGGCTGCCACTTTATCCATGAGGGGTACTTCCCAGAAGAATGCCTTTCTTAGACTGATCTGATTCTATGCACTGTGAATGTATGAGGAGTTTTTTAGCACTGCCATTTCTTCATGTGTGAGATATTCAAACACATTGGTCCACATTCAGAGCTGGCATAAGTAAGGGCAACTCCCCCAGGAAGTCTCTGATATAAATCAAGCAATGTCATGCACAAAAATAACATGTAGATGTAAATGATTCAGAAAATGTGCATAAATGGCAAAAGATACTGGTTTGCCATTTGTGAGTATGCCATACAAGTAGAGTATGCAAGAATTTTCACTATAATTGAAGACAGATTTTCAGAAAATCTCAGTTCGTATTTAAGCACCAAATTATATGACCAAATTTAGCTTTTGAGATACATATGTGGTACTCTGCACTTTTGAAAGTCCAGTCCCAATTGTAGATGCTAAGCACTTTATACTCTGGTCCTTATAGGCTAAGGAAATGAAAAAGACACCATGGCAGCCAAAGAGACAGAAAACCATCCCCAATATACGCACACACACCTGACAGCTGATTTTCCCATTTCATTCTTCTCACCTTACTGAATCATTTCCCATGTGACATGTACATTACTCTTGTATGCAGTGCGGTGGTAGCCATGTTGAGACCTGTATATCAGAGAGAAGGTGAATGAGGTAACATCTTTTATTGGACCAACTTCTATGGGAGAGAGAGAGAAGCTTTTTGAACTTACACAGAGCTCTTCTTCAGATGAAAAAGTGTGAAGTGAAATAGTCTCTGGCTGCTGAAATAGTCTCTGGCTGCATTAACCTATGTAGGGAGTAGTACAAACTAGTATGAAGTAAAGTACACAGCAGCAGACAGGGCAAGTCCTAGAAACAGGTCACCTGAAGAGCTTGGTATAAACTTGAAAGCTTGTCTCTCTCACCAACAGAAAGTGATGCAATATGACATATTACCTCACCTGCCTTGTCTCTCTAGTGCGCACCACACTGTACCTCATCAATTTTTAATCACACTATTTGAAATGGATGATGTAGAGAAAACAACTTACAATGCACATTCATGACTTGGCGCCTAATTGGGATTAGACTGCCTGTATCCTTGGGTGCAAATTTTACCATATGGGTAGACAGATTATCTGTCTTCAAACCATCAGCAGGAACTACATATTCTAAGTCTTAACTGTACACTCAACTGTATTGATCCAGAAAGGGGCAGCCTCTGTCAGCTTACTCATAGAACTATAAAAATCCTGGTATCAAGTTGAAGATCCTCCGGTAGTTGCTGAAAATCTTTTGATTCTTTATTCTTTGAGCTTGTAATAGTGGGTGCTCTAAGTTGATGAAACAGAGTCGCTACACACTGACATGCAAAAATATAAATTTCAGTTTGAGAGCTACTACACCATGCCATCATTAAGCATCAGTCATTCTTCTGTGGCAATGAGTTATGAGGGAATCCTAAAAATCATATGCGACACAACGCCAGAAGGGGTTGAGTAACTTGAAAGGTAATTGACTCAGAATCAAACTTTAGGGTATCAGTATCTCTCCACAATGCAGCTTTTAGAGACAAGTCAGTGTTAGTGCAACCTTGCCACTAAAAGTCAGCTTGTTTGGATTCTGTTTTTCAACATTTTTGTCAAAAAATACTTCCAGAAGGGGAATTTAAAAAATAACAAATGGGGTTTTGGTTTGCTGACAGCAGAGCCCTCCTACCCACAAAGAAGCATTCAGACTTTCACTTTCTGCAGCAAGGCTTATTTATTTATGGGATTTCTTTAAATACACAAGAACAACAACAGTTTTGTCAATCAAGTGCAAATGAGGGCATCCCCTAGGAGACATAAGGTCGAGAAGTTCATCTATTTATATATATGTTGTTAGAGATTGACAGTGTAACCAGACAGTTCTGATCTAAAGCTTCAGAGGGGTAGCAGAGTTAGTCTGTACAGGATAAACTTTAAAAATAATAAATAGTCTGGCAGCACTTTAAAGACTAACAAAACATGCAGATGGTATCATGAGCTTTCGTGGGCACAACCTGGTCTAATCACTTGTATTCTGCTCATTCAGAGATCAAAAAGAGTTGTTAACATTTAAATGCACTGTGAAAGTAGTGATATCACTGTCTTCATTTCTCACTCAAGTATGTAGTAAACTATCTGTAAATGGGGAGAGATAAGCAATTGCCTTATGTTAATCAATGTAGATAATTATCCATGAAGCTTAAGAAATAGGACATCTACTTCAAAGACAGGATAATTGCCTATTGTTCACCCAAGGATGCACACTGTCAGGAAGCTATGGATGACCTGCCACAGAACTATAACAAAATTTTTGGGTCCCTATTCTTTTATCTCAGATCTGCTTAAGATTCATCAGAGGAAATTTGAGTCACAAAACTAAGGTCTCCAGTTCCATTCTGGATTGCCTTGATGTTGGACATTGGATTGCAACCCGTGGATTAATTCTGGAAGAACTCTTCACAGCTCTAAAGCTCACCTTATCTACTATGAAGCAAAATGCAGGACAATGTAGCACTTTAAAGACTAACAAGATGGTTTATTAGATGATGAGCTTTCGTGGGCCAGACCCACTTCCTCAGATCAAATAGTGGAAGAAAATAGTCACAACCATATATACCAAAGGATACAATTAAAAAAAATGAACACATATGAAAAGGACAAATCACATTTCAGAACAGGAGGGGGATGCAGGGGGGGGGGGGGAGGAAGGAAGGTAAGTGTCTGTGAATTGATGATATTAGAGGTGGGGAGAGTGGGACGTCTGTGAGCTAATGGTATTAGAGGTGATAATTGGGGAAGCTATCTTGGTAATGGGTAAGATAGTTTGCGCATTTGTTCATTCCTTCCCGGAGAGTGTCAAATTTTAACATGAATGACAGTTCAGAGGATTCTCTTTCAAGTGCAGATGTAAAAGGGTTTTGTAGCAGAATGCAGGTGATTAAGTCATTGAGAGAGTGTCCTTTCTGGTTAAAATGGCAAGAAACTGGTTTTTCTTTGTGATCTTGTCTGATATCTGTTTTGTGGGCATTAATCCTTTGGCGAAGTGTCTGAGATGTTTGTCCAATGTACATAGCAGACGGACACTTTCGGCACATGATAGCATAAATTATATTTCTGGATGCGCAGGAATATGTGTTCTTGATCTTATAACTCACTTGGTTAGGTCCAATAATGGTATCAGCAGAATGAATATGTGGACAAAGCTGGCAACGGGGTTTGTTGCAGGGGAAGGTACCAGGGTTGGTATTAGTGTGGTATGTCCTGTGGTTGTTGGTAAGAATCATCTTGAGGTTAGGTGGTTGTCTATAGGAGACTATGGGTCTGTCTCCCAGAGCCTCTTGGAGTATGGTATCCTGTTCTAGTATAGGCTGTAATTTGTTGATAATGTGTTGGACAGGTTTAAGTTGGGGGTTGTAGGTGATGACAAGTGGTGTTCCATTGTTGGTTTTCTTGGGTCTGTCTTGAAGTAGATGGTTTCTAGGTATTCGTCTGGCTCTTTCAATTTGCTTTTTTATTTCTCCGGGTGGGTAGTTGAGGTTTATAAATGCTTGGTAGAGATCCTGAAGCTTCTGGTCTCTGTCAGTGGGATTAGAGCAGATGCGGTTGTATTGAAGGGCTTGGCTATAGACGATGGATCATGTGGTGTGTTCTGGATGGGAGCTAGAAGCATGTAGGTAACTGTATGAGTCGGTGGGTTTTCTGTAGAGAGTGGTGTCTAATTTTCCATTGTTGATTTGTACTGTGGTGTCCAGGAAGTGGATCTCTCGTGTAGAATGGTCCAGGCTGAGGTTGATGGTAGAATAAAAATGGCCACCACGCTGTGCCAGCTCAGCTGTTTGGTGGCACAAAGCAGCAGTCAAGACGGGGATCAGTCGAAAAGGAAAGCCTTTGCCAACCGATCCTATAAACCTTGTTGTGCTGAGCTGGCATAACACGGCAACCATTTTTATTCTAATCAAGCGGGGGATATTTAAATCCCCGCTTCACTGACTATGTCTGTATGTCTAATTTACGTGCCTCTGTCGGCAGAGGCATGTAGTCTAGACATACCCTCTCTCTCTTTTGTTAATATATTTCAGTTTAGTTAGTAAACATTGGCTATAAGCACATATTAGGGTAAGATCTGAAATATTCATTAAACTGGGTAATGTGTCTAATACTTTGGGATTGGCAGAATTTTTTATAGGATGAACAAGCTTTTCAGTAATTCTCATCATATTTGACTTGGCTGCCTGATGGGAGCTCAAAGCTGAGTTGCTTAAAAGGAACAATATTTCTGGCTTCTGGGTAACCAATAAGATATTGTAGAAACTCTTTTGTTGTTGACTTGGCGAATCTAAATATTAGAGTAGCCACCAGTTCTGGGATTGCCTGCACTCTTCATTACTGTTTGCCCTAATTGAGTAATCTCAACATGGGCTCCCAGGACTCCAATCACACCCACATAGGGATAGACCATGAATATGAACTTTGCCAAGAGTCAACAATATAGGGATGGGAGAAATGTTATATGAAAAGTGTGATTCTGTTTTTGGAGACTGTATAAAGCATACATATTCTGGACTCAGTCAAAACATTGGAAAAAATAACACGTTTATCAGATGCCAATGAAAAGCACTTTTTTGTCTAATAACTTAGCAACATTAAGCAGCAACAGTTCAGCATCTCCAAAATGTAGCCCTCTGTAACTGGTAGTGTCATCACCTCACTTTATGAGCTGCAGTATCTGTCTCTCTGGCTACGTCTAGACTGCAAGCCTTTTTTGAAAGGCATTCTTCCTGATAAAACAAGGTTTTCTACGGTCGAAAAAACTACTGCATTCTTTCGAAGTTTTTTTTTTAAAAGCCACTTAAAAAAACCCATAGTCTAGATACACCCTCCGTTATCACAGCAGTAAATGTAATTTACCTTGATGCAGTAGTCAATAATGTCCAAAACTTTGCCACAATGCCTTTTGTCATGTATGATTTATGCTCCTTTGTTCACATCACAATGCAAATTCCATTTCATTGGTCTGATCTCACAGCAAGTAACCTATGATGAAAACAAGTTGTGTGTAAGATAAAGGAGAAAAGCAACCACAGTATATATGATATTTCAATTTAAATAAAAATCCAACTTAATGAATAGAATCCTTAGAACAGGACAACCTTGTCCAAGTATCCAATGATATATTTGAGAAATGCTAAGGTCTCTTGATGTTTCATACTAAGAAAATTAAAATGAAAGGCAGAATAGTAGGCTAACTAAAATGGAACATTCCATCTCACTCAAATGGATAAAGTCAATTATAATCTCCCCCACCATCACACACACACTTCTGTATCTCTATCACAGCAGTATATTAACATTCCTATCAGCATCTCATGCTTGAGACTGTATAAATGAAAGAGTAAAAGATGGTTCCAGAATGACAGTTGGAATCATATTAAGACTAGATGGTTTAGCAGTGAAAAATGATGGGACAAGGAGGAGCAGAAATCAGTAACAGGAACAAGTATTTAAGTAAAGCAAATAAAGAACATAAACATATGAAATCTCTAGTGGATCTTCTGCTTAGCAACTGTCATATCCCATAGATATAATTGTGTTGGGTCTTATGGAAGGGGATATGGAAGAAGAAGGGATAATGGATTTAAGAGCTCAGATGGAGAATGTCCCTTACATAAAGGGTGGCATGGCACAAACCACAAAAGTGCTTGCAGAACAAGCGCTGGAGGCAGGGCACTGTTACCAGAATACAAAGGGAAACAACAATGAGAAACTGTGAGAGGAGCTAAGCTATGTAAACACCTGAGGGTTTAAAACCTGGGACATGGAGGGTCAGGGTTTCTTGACCCCTCCACATCACCACAGGGAGTTCAGGAGGGTTTTTGACTGAGCTGTGAAGTTAGGCACTGCAGAAAATACAGTGTCCCCCTCACCAGCCCACGGACCAATGCATGCCAGTATATAAACCAGGAAACCATTACAGGCAAATGTGTCAAACTTCCTCCTTGCTTCCACCCCCTGGACTCCAGCTCACGCCCCCAGCTCATCTCCTGACTCTGCTACTTGCCTTCTATGCTATTCCCTGGTGTCTGGCCCCAATTTCGTGGCATCCTAACTCAGCTCTACTCAGACTTCATTACATGTCTCCTGGTCACAACTTGGAAATGACCCAATGCACAGCACTGTCCTGACAAGAAAGGAATTGTGAAGGACTGTCAGGGCCAGAACCAAAGCGAGATTATGCCCTAAGGTCACCCCTATTGGGTGATTACAGCAAAGTCTCATCAGTTCCAATTTAAAAAAAAGATGTAATCCTCATGTTTGAAAAGAAACATTTTAAAATGTGACACAAGCATAAGTGATCTATTATTGTCTGTCTGAGTCTGCAGGCAGGCTGAAACAATAGCTCTGAACTATGTAAACTGTACCACACATCTCAAGAGTTAGGGTACGTCTAGACTACAGGCTTTTGTCAACAGAACCCTGTAGTCTAGACAAACCCTTAGTCAACTTCAATAAGTATTCTTCTGTGTGTAGAACAGCAGCCTCTCTGGAATGGAGGGGTTAGTAAGCAGATTGAAGATAAAATCCTAGTGAGGAGAAGGGAGTTTGTCATTTCCACTTAAGAGTGCTGGTTGAGTTAAAGCTAAGGGGGATCTTTGCCTTACCATAACACTCTAATTTGTGTGAGGATTACAAAGTGCTTTGTCTTCCCTAGATTAGCTACCTCACCTGTTTTCATCGCAAAAACAAGGCCTGAGAAAGATCAAGGAAAGAGCTGGAATTGATGACAGAGAAATGGATAGAGAGTACAAGCATGGGAAACTGTTTGGGGGATAAGTTGTCAGAAGCAAAGATGAAGCAGAGGAAGAAGTAAATATGGATTTGAGGAGTAAATGATTGTGGAAGGTAGTAGAATCATAAGGAACAAGAAGGAAGAGTGAGGGACAGGAAAAGATTGTGGGAAAGACTGAAAAGACTGGAAAAGACTGAAATTTGGAGATCATAGCTGTGAGAGGGACATGCACAAGAGGAGCAAAAAATTAAACAAAGAAGCAAGGTGGTATGACTGAATACTGATGGCAAGTGAATGGTGGGACTGAAACCAAAACTAATTAGCAAGAACCAATAATGCAGTAAGTCAATTGGAAAAAGAACATAAGAACGGCCGTACTGGGTCAGATCAAAGGTCCATCTAGCCCAGTAGCCTGTCTGCCGACAGTGGCCAGCGTCAGGTACCCCAGAGGGAGTGGACTGAAGACAACGATCAAGTGATTTGTCTCATGCTATCCATCTCCAGCCTCTGACAAACAGAGGCCAAGGACACCATTCTAACCTCCTTGCCTTTTATGGACCTAACCTCCATGAATTTATCTAGCTTCTCTTTAAACTCTGTTATAGTTCTAGCCTTCACAGTCTCCTCTGGCAAGTAGTTCCATAGGTTGACTATGCGCTGTGTGAAGAAGAACTTTTCCTTATTAGTTTTACACCTGCTACCCAATAATTTTATTTGAAGAAAACTGTAAAACAATTTGTGCAGATAACCAACTGAGAACAAGGCAGTAGGTGGCTCTGATTGGAGCCTTGTCCAATGCTGGTCAGCTGACAGCAGCTGACAGATTGAGAGAGTTACAAGTAACTCACATTACTATGGCAGAAAGTCAGATAGACAATGCATAATCCTGCAATAGGCTGAGAGCTCTGGTCTGATCTGGTAAAGTACGTATAGGCCTCCCTCTTGCCTAGAAGGGGCCTGAATTTCAGTGGTTGCTGTATTTATACAGTTGTAAAACCCTTTGACATGAAAGGAACCATCAAAGTTCAGGGCAAAGGCACCAGTATTTCCCCTCAGTGGTTCAGGTAGGGCACCCATGGTCAGGCTTACACTTCCCTGGCTAGTTTTCTTCAAGGCTGAACCATTCCCTGCCTGCACAGTTACTGCCAGCAGAGACAGTCTGTTCAAGCTGTCCCTCATGCTTTCTCTTCCGAGACAGTTAGTGGTGTGAAGCTAATTTACTCCGGCTGGAATAAACCAGCTAGATCTCCATGGTCTCTGGGTGCTTCTCTAATCAACAGATTTTATTTTAAAATAACATCTAGTGTCTGAAGTTTGCAACACCTTGGCTTCCAGTCAATAAGATTCAGTTTCTGATACCTCTGACAGGGCCGTGGTTGATAGGAAACACGGAAGAAGTACAAATAATGTTAAAGCACCATCTTCACCTGTATAAAAAGATTGTCAAGGCCATATAAACTACGGAAATAGTTAGCACATAGCTCTTCTATGCAGGCCTCCCTCATTCTGAAGGTGAAAGTTCTAGAGAGAGAACATATTCAAAACTGTAAAAGAACCTACCCCTATGTTACATGTTTGTGAGAGATCACACCAACTCTAACATGGGCTCTGGTAGCAGGAGTCTTTCAGCACCCCACCCCAGGATTTTCCTGCTGATTTCGAGTTCATAACAGCTTTAGCTCACAACAAAAACAGTCTTATGTGACTATTATGCCCAGCCTTGCCAAGCGTTTCCTAGAGATTTGGGTCCTCTGTGGACCCTGTCCATTTGTTGTATCAGGAAGACGGCCATGAGCTTGTTTAAAACCAAGTTATTTATCCAGAAATCTTTTGTCTGTCGGCTAATCACTGGAAAATGCAGAATGAAGTAATCTATGTGAACCTCTTGTAGGGTGCTTCACATTGGAGGAATTACGTTGGCATCCCCCTTTTCCTAGCAGAGTTACATACAATTCCACAAGAACACATCACAATTGCATTTTAGTACAAAGGCATTAAACTTGATTCAGTCAGGTTTAACTTAATATAATAAAGTTTCTCTTATTTCCATAAGATTTGTCTAGACTTTTGCCAATCTCACATAAGGGGCTATGTTGTAAAATATCTTTACTATAATTTTATGAGATTGTTGAATAATATAACTTAGCATATGTACTTGAATTTGTTGGTTCTCACTCTACTGAAAAACAGTAACCTTATCACTTCAAAAAATTATATACATTTTCTGTTACTATGGAAACATGAGAACAGTGTCCATTTTAGCTGCAAACAACTTTTTGTTTCCCTGCATTAAAGATTTGGAATTATTTTAATAGCAGACTTAATGTCTAACTTCTATTTTAGAGGAATTATCTCCTACACTAGCATTTCCTGGATGGGGTGAGTATAAGGATTGCTGATTATGTGGGAGCTCTTTATCAGAATCCATTATGTATTGATTATCAATAAAGGGCTTTTCATTTACTTAGAATCCTTACCACTGCTCTCTTTGGATTTAATATCCTTCCATTCTCTTGTCTTTATCTAATCTGCAAGGTTGAAATAATTACTGAGCATTCAAGAGTACACTGTTTCTTCAGCCTACAAAGCATTAAGAGCCCTGATATAAGCTACCATTCAATAACATGTTAGTGTTCCTTTAGGGAGCATCATTTTCTTTTTTACATTAACTATACTTCAAAGATACAGCAGTGCCAATTTAGCATGTGTTTCAGATGGGTAGAGTAGCTATGTATCAGACATGGAAAGATTTGCCTGCTAGTTACATTAGGTCAGTGTTTCTCAACCAATGGTATGAGTACCATTAGGGGTACTCGAGAGAAGTCTGGGGGGTATGTCAACACAACTGAATTTTGGAGAAAACTGAATTTTTGTTTTAAGTTTTACAGCGCTTTATTATTTTTGTACTTTTTACACCTAAAAATTTCATCACCCGCCTGGCTATGATTAAGTTGTATAAACAAATGTGTTGCAATGGTAGAAAAAAATGTGTCTAAAAACTAGGTACTGGAAGTACTTTTTTTTTTTTAAAGGGGGTACTTTATAAAAAAGGTTGAGAAACACTGCATTAGGTGACCAAAGTATGTGTCTACATATGCTACCTATAGTTAGTGATCAATTATTCATCCTGCTGAATCTTGAGTGACTTCCAGTTCAACAGACACAATAAGCACTACAGAATGTAAGGGTCAACAAGAGAAGCTGATTTACTCCAGCTGGAATAAACCAACTAGATCTCCATGGTTCAGCTGTATGCAGCTGGTCTCTCTTGGTGCTTCTCTTATCATAGGATTTTGTTTTAAACAAACAAACCTGGCGTCTGAAGTTTGCAACGTCTTGGCTACCACTCATCTACTGAAACCTCTGACAGGACTGTGGTTGATATAAAACATGGAAGAAGCACAGCTAATGTTTAAGCAACACCTTCATCTGGACATAAAGAATGTCAAAGTCCATGTAAACAGAGGGAACAGTAGTTCTGCAATTTACTATTGCTAAGACCTGAGTATGGTCAAATTCCTTAAAGGGGAAGAGGAGATATCATCGCTAATGGTATAAAGGAATAACGTAAAGCATTCTATATTGCTACAAAAAAGGAAAGCTTTGAATATTATTTTTTCAGATTGAGTGTGCAAGAGGGAAAAGAGGCCACTAAAGAAAATGTGATTCATTTTCCTAAAGCTTAAAAGCTGATTCATGCGAAAAAGGTAAAGAATCTCTTTCTTCCATAAGCCACAGAGCTAGAATTGAGGGATACAACTCTGCTTCCTCTTACAGGAGAAAACAGAAAGACTAGCTAGTTTTGGTTCACATAAATGGTAATTTTTACCTACCTATATGTCCGTGCTCTGTGCAGAGCTGCATTATCTGGAGTTCATATTCTGGTTTCATGCATTATAATAAACTATTCATATAGGTGTGTTAAACAAAGGCCCTGAGTAGGATATACCCCGTAGAAAGTTGGTCAACTTGAGCTGATAGGCAGGGGCTCTGAATCGGTCCAAGAACCCAAATTCAACGAGCTAAGTTGAGGGGCTTCATCCATAAAGCTGGGATAGAGCTGTCCTAGAATCTTGCCTCGCTTTGGGTTTCCAACACAGATCCTGTGTTCTGCATAAAGTTGACCTGGCACAGGGGAAGGGAAGATGCAAATTTAGTAGTGACAGACTGACAGTGATGGAAAATCTGACTTTGCAAAACCCATTCAAAGCAATGGCAGTGTAATTGAATTTGTGGGATCAGTCAGAAGCTGAGCAAAGGCCAGTTAGCTTCACAGAGGCCAGACCAGAGAAAAACTGAGCTAATGGAGCCAATGCATGAAACTAGACCAGGCAGTCCATGCTTTTCTGGGCTGGAAAAGACAGGAGGAGAAGCGCAACCCATGGATGCCCATTCAAATACTACTGAGCCTATTTAGATTTGTGAGTGATGGTTTCAGGTAAGGCGATATGGTATTGTGAGAGTTCTGGCTGTCAGCAAGCCAGATTAGGACTGTGGAGCTGGCTATGCCCCAACACAGGCCCCTAGACATAGTATGAACCCAGTCCTGGCCACTGCCAGAAGAGTTATACCTGATACACTGAATAAGGGACCATCATATGAAGAACAGTATCCTCTCTAAAGCTACCGCCTCTCTTTGTAAAGCATTTGCTTAGAACTGTCCCCCTATTTCCTCCTGCATAGCTTCCTGCCACAGATGTAAAGAAACTCTGTGTATATATCCTAAGCAACTGCTCTTGTCCACCAATAAATTCAAGAGTTTTTTTTTCCATGGGTTGCGATGGTGCCACATTAGTGAAAGGCTTCTAGGAAACTGAGCTGATTAAAAAAAAGGCAGTGCCATTTTGTCAGGCTAATTATGGCCCAAAACTCCAGATGGGTGCGTTTGGAAGAGGCAACTGTATGGTATCAATCAATGCTGCTGGCTAAACAAAAAGGCACAGTAAGCAAACAACACCTGAGCAAAACTAAAGAGGTGAGACTAGCGGACAAAGGAAGCACCAGAGCTAAGGAAAACAACACCTCCCAGGAAGACCCTGCTTATCGCAAAACACAATATAAACACGTTTTAGTTGTTCTGTTTATTTTTAGGTAAATTATGGATAATGTTAGGAGTAAACTATTCATTGGTGTTGAAAATATCCTTTACACAACATACATTTAACTTAAGGGATCCATGGTCAAACAATTCCTAAGTCAAAACCCTTACTATCATTCAACGAAGATCAAACACGTGCATAACCAGGAGAAAATACAGGTAAGGTTGCTTGAGATAAAAATAAGAAAGGCAATGAATTCTCAGATTAAAAACTGATCAATGGTGGGGTCAAAGAAGATTTACTTCCCATTATATAATATTGAGCAGTCTTATCAGTGTACCATGAGCCTCCTACCCTCTCTGCCAGGTCAGATGAATCATTCTTTGTTTTCTGATTTGGCAACTCCTGTGTGCTTATAAATAAAACAACACTCGACAAGGTCAAGATTATGATCACGCTTATGAAAGAGGCTTGACAGATTGGATGAAACTTTTGGAGTTTGAAAGGGAAAAATAAATAAGGGGCTTGAGAATGGATACTAATGTCTCTAGCAAGAGTAAAACAACAAGCAGAAAACTGCAGGCTTGAGGAAAATAGTGTAGTCAGTAAATTCAGCAAGGAGAACTGGTTAGGAGTAGATGAACAACGTGAGTATGTGGGAATTTAGGACAAAAGTATAAGGTGGCAAAGAAAAAATTGAATCTAATGGAAAGAAACTGCGAAGAGTTGGGGACTCCTCAACTGGGTATAAATCACCATAGCTCCCATGGACCCTAAAGATTTACACCAGACGGGGAATCTGGCCCAGAATTGGAGGATAAAATTAACGTTGCCATTCCACCAAGGCCAGTGGGTGATAGTCTCCTAGAAAAGAATTACTTGGATGAGCAGATTCAGAATGGGGAAAAATGATCAGACATAGCAAGCCAGGTTTCAGTCAAGCAAAAAATATCTTCTTTAGCAAGAAGCAATTTGCTATGGCGTGAAAAAAATTAAGATGAACTGAACAACACCAGGTCTTTGAACCAAGGGGGAAAATCATTTAATAAAAATTAAATGGTTCAAAGAGAAACTACTAGGTAACAATGAGTGATGGTAGTAAGAGACAAGGAGGCGGAAGGGAATGAGCAAGCAGCTAAACTGAAAGGGACAGCCCAGGTAGAGAAAAGGATTAAGGGACTGAACTGGGACACGGCAGATATGGATTCAGCACCTGGCCTGGTTCCTTTGTGAACAGGTGCCTGGGTATTTTGCAGTCCTAGGCAAAAAATGTTTTCATATAAACCTCAGCAGCTGAGCATGTGCATGTGTGTGCGTGCGCGCGCGCACACACACACACACACACACCAGCCCTGGCCAATTGACACAGGAAAAACAAGCCAATCCGGCTATGTCTGCACTGCAGTGCTATTTCAGGGTACCTCTGGTATCCCGAAATAGCTATTCCTCATCTTTTGAGCGCGCCCATTATTTTGAAATATAACACACTCACTATTCTGACGTCCCTGTAAACCTCGAGGAGTAAGGGACATTTTAGAATAGCGATTTATTTCAAAATAAGTGCCGTGCAGACAGCACCAAATTTCAAAATAAGCTATTTCGAAATTAACTCAAAATGTGTGTAGCTCAAATTGCGTAGCTTATTTCAAGCTCTGAGTGCAATATAAATACACCCTCAGAGTTCAGATGAGAAAAAAGTGAAGCAGCACAGCAGACATATCCCTGCTGGGATAACTCCCAGGGCTACTTCCCAGCCCACCCATCCCAAGAACCAGTCCCCTTGTATGGCCTTAAGAAAGTCACTTTCCTCCCTCTGTACTTCAGTTCCCATTTATAAAAAGCCGATAATATAGACTTCCATTGTCTGACATCCAGGCAGAGATAGTCTCTTACTATATGTTTGGGCATATTCAATGGGCTTTGATCTTAGCTTGATCCTTTTAGATGCTAGCATAATGCAATTAGTAAATATTAATAACATAATCATTCCCTCCCCTTCCATAAGTGAATTGTAAGGACTGATGAAGTTTTAAAGTTGCCATGAGTGGTCAGATATTTTTGCTTACTATGAAAGCCTGGGGTATGTATTAAAAATTCAACTATTTGTTAGAATATTTTTGCAGCCCTGTTCAGGTTAAAATAATAGTTTGAGCCTTCTTCTGAATCCAGCCCCTTAGCTGAAAGAAAGGGTTGAGGTTGATCCCTAAAGGTATATGTCTACAATAGCCCCTAGTTCGAACTAGGGAGGCTAACGAGGGCTACCGAAATTGCAGATGAAGCATGAATTTAAATATCCCGCACTTCATTAGCATGTTCCTGGGCAGTCGCCATTTTGGAAATTGACTAGCCTAGAATGACTGCCTGCATTTTCACGCGGCAGTGAAACGGGAGTTCGAAGTAAAGCCCTTAATTCGAATTAGCTGTTAAATCTCATTCCAGGAGGAATAACGGCTAATTCGAGTTAGGGCTTTACTTCAAACTCCCGTTTCACTGCCGTGTGAAAATGCAGGCAGTCATTCTAGGCTAGTCAATTTCCAAAATGGCGACCTCCCAGGAACATGCTAATGAAGTGCGGGATATTTAAATCCCACGCTTCATTTGCAATTTCGATCGCCCTCATTAGCCTCCCTAGTTCGAACTAGGGGACTAGTGTAGACATACCCTAATTCACGGATATTAATATGATCTGCAATTTCCAAGTCTACAAGGTCAGGAGACCCACCTGCCACTTTTCACTAATTTGTCTCAACTGAAGGCAGATGAACCCCTGCAGCCAAGATCAATTACCTAAAAAATTCTTGTGTGATAACCAGTAAGATGGCAAACAATTTTGATTAGGTACCAAGTATTTGTTCTGTGCTTTTATGGTACCTAGCACAATGAGGCTCTGATCTATGACTGGTGCCTTTAGGTACAAATATAAATAAACACCAGTTATCAACTGTCAAAAGACAACAAAAGTCTCGTGACCTGGCAACATGAGCTTTAGGCTTGGTCATAGAACACGGGATCATACCTGTATCCAAGCATGAGCCAAGTAGCTCAGTTCTGAGGGGATGCAGACATATGTCAGATCGCTGTATGCATGGGCAGAAGTGGGAGTTGAGCTTACATATGTATTAAAGTCCTTGTCACACTACAGTGTAGACATACCCTCAGTCTGCAGCTTTCAGGAGTCCCGAAGTCCTCAGCTCCAGGGTAGACACCTTGGCAGGCTCTCAGTCTGGAAGCCCACGAAGCTCTAGGTCTTTGATTTCCTACTGAGTGGCTGAAGGAAAGCCAGGAGCTCAGAAGTACCCCAGGTTCTGTTTGGGGGGTTGGAATAGGGCAAACTGCATCTGAATAAAATAGCTGAATGAAATTGGGCTTAACATAGCATTTGAAAATGGAACCCGAACAGAATTTTTACTCAAAAAAGGAAAAAAAACAAAACAAAACCCTGAGACTCCTCAAAGTCCATTGTGAGCCTCGATATTGCCATCAGTTTTACATGGCAGGTGCTCAGATACAACCGTGATAGGTGGCAGTAGAAAACAGACAGTTATCACCTTATCAACATAGTACCTTACAATGTTACCCTCAAGAATTTTGATACTTCAAACTGTATTGTTAATGATTTCTAATTAATCCTTTCCCAAAACATAATTTAAATGGCTGCCTCAAAACTTGTCCAACCTTCCTTATGTCTAGGTCACCTTAATGGAACGATGATGATGGAATGAACATTTTATCTTAATATATGCTAAGTTGAAAAGCAACAGCTGACATTCTCTTCTTGGATCTTTAAAAATCTCCCCTCTGGCCTTTTTTAAGGAAATTATTTCAGTCTGTACAATCCTACTTCTATGCTGCAGATACTATTTATTATAGGTGCTGCCTTCTTTCCTCTGATCATGCAGTCTTCTGTCACTTGAAGTCACACTCTTTGCTCCTTTCTTGACTGGTACGTAAGAAGAATTTGCAATTTTTCTTCATTACCTGTTTTAAATACATGTCATTTTGTGTAGCATATTCCACTCAAGATTCAGCTGATAGCACTCTTCCCCTTTAACTCACTTCTCCCTCTCTCCTCCCCATTGCGACCTTCTTTTCTTTCTCCAATTCTGTTCATGATCTGACTGACGGTGTTCGGTTATGAACAAAAACACTTTTTTTTCCTTGATCTACTTACATCTTTCATTGTATTTCTCTCTTCTGACTCTCTATACAAAGGCATTATTAAAAAATACCTTTCCTAAAATACACACACACACACCCTTTTGATTTAAAACCACCACTGTGATGCATTTTCTTGAGGAATCTTCCCTCAGTCTCAGTATCTGTGGTCAATTATTTTCACAGTTTCAACACCCTTTCGTCAATAATATCCCTGAATAGGTGTGTTTTTCTCCCCTCCTTTATTCCTCTCTCTCAGTGTTCTTCAATGTGCTTAACTTTAAACATGTGAGCTCTACTGGAGCCAGTGCATTTATTCATTTGTTTAAAGTTACTCAAATATGCTTTGCAGGTTTGAGAACTTAGTTCTCAAGAGCTGCAATAAGTACTTTGCTTTCCAGCTCACCTGATAAATACATGCATTGGGGTTTGTTTGTTTTTTAACAATTGTTGC